>NC_057802.1:193977088-194012088 GCF_018294505.1 Triticum aestivum
GTACCTCAACTCACTGATTAGTGTGGTTAAACTGGCCCCAAAGGAACATCGGAAAAGGAAAGAAGGGAGTTGCAAATGTATCACACTATTTCGAAACCTGGGATGACTCGGACAGCATAATGGTGTAAATGCTCAAAAAGATTGGGACATCCTGCAAATTGGAGGCATAACCACTTAACATCACAATATCGAGGTTCTGAGATCAACTAACAACACACGGAAGTAGTAGGAACTGAACTGGGGCTTGAAACCATCAATCCTATATGGATTAGTAACACGTGATCCTGATAGAAAGATGAGAAGCCTAGTTACTTAACCCTGCAGGAAAGATAGAATGACTCGGATCAGAAGGGCATAAGGTATAAGGAGTAAAAAGAGCCTTACGTTCCCTTCCACAATCAATTCCCTTATATAACTAAAGCATTTCTAGACTCGACTTCGACCAGTTTGGCTTGGTAATCCTACAGGCAGTCAGGCTCTGATACCAAAGCTGTCAGGACCCCGATCCTAAGCCACATCAATCTAGCATATAACACATCATATCACTTTGCGGCCTCACGCACGGTATTCCCACGGGTGCCACCTTACCGGACCCGGGACCATTTGCGCCTTTTGGCTCACGTATATGATAGTGTCGCTAGCATCCATATGACAGAGAACCCGGGCCGACATGACTAGTCGTGAACCCAAAGTGGCACTAACTTACGGGGATAGGCATACATGAAACAACATCGAGCATGTCGGTCAGTGTGTGAATCCGGGCTGTAGCAACTGGGCTAACAGGACTCCGGGAACCCGGGCTGTAGCAGGCTAGCAGGACTCTGGATGTCATCGCGTGACATTTCCCTGAAGGGACAGACACAGGAACGAAGTGTATCACATGCTGGCCAGTCTAGGAGTTCTGGAGCAGTAGTACTGGGCAAGCAGGACTCTGGTAAACCGGGCTGTAGCGGACTACCATGGCTCAGTGGAAGCACCGGACTACATTTCCCCATAAGAGAGGCTACCAAGGGTAGACAACTAGGTTGCCGGATCCCACACATACCAAGCATTTCAAAATCATACACACAATATGCTCGATATGTGCAAGTACAACATGGCATCACAACAAGACTCTATGACTCAAAGGATTTATTCATGAGGCTCCGAGGAGCCAAGTATTACAAACATGGGTCTCATGACCCAACATACAGAGCATACAAGCATCAAGCGGAAGCATGAACATGTCTGAGTACAGACAACTACAAATGAAAAAGGTTGAGAAGCCTGACTATCTACAAGACCCTCCCAAGGGTACAAGATCGTAGCTAAGGTAACAAGCTAAACGTCGAAGTCCACGCAGAACTACTAGCGAGACTGAAGTCTCTCTGCAAAACATAAAATAAGCAAACGTGAGTACAAATGTACCCAGCAAGACTTACATCAGAACTAGCTACATATGCATCGGTATCAACAAAGGGGTGGTGGAGTTTGACCGCAGCAAGCCAGCTTTGACTCTGTGGCTATCCTAAACTATGACTGCAAGTAACTCTTTTGAGGTGGCGCACACGAGTCCACATATTCACCATATCAATACACCACTATGGATTCGCTCCCGTCTCCCTACGAGAACGCTATCCATAGCACTCATGCTTATCTTGCGCATTTTAGAGTATCCACATTCACTTGTCTATGAATTGTATAGGCTACCCAGAAGTCCTTTACCGCGGACAGGGCTATTCGAATAGATGATGCTAACCCTGCAGGGGTGAACTTCTTCACACACGCTCTCACCACTTATCGCCATTTACACGACATGTACTCGGCAACCTTCAAGCGGAAGCCCAGCGAGGGTGTCGGCCATGACCTGACTAACCACACAAGCCTCTCGTCTATGTTTATCGCCTATTCGGGTTCCATCCGCAAGGAGATCCGGCCGGGGTGTCGCTCACGGCCCCAAACGATGTGTACAGGGTTCCAAGCCCACCAAACAGGCGGCTCTTGGCATACCCGGCCACGGTGCCTAGTCTGGCCCAAGCCCACCTGTACCGGGTGCCACTTGGTAGACTACTAACACTACCTACAAACACCAGAAACTAGTTGCAACTCCTGGACAGAGATCAGGTTGATTAATAAGTCGAGAGAGCTTGGAGCGCCCGGAGCCCAATGTGTGGTAGTAACTGTTCATGGATCACAAACACAGAACTCAGTTCCTGAGGACGGCTGCAATGAGACAACCCACCATGTACTCCTACATGGCCTCTCACCACTACCTTTACCAAATCATGTTCACACACTTAGCACTCGACGGTAGGACATGTTCACCACATTCCAATTCATTCCCGATGAATCAGACCTGACTCAACTATAAGCAGTAGCAGGCATGACAAACAAGCATGAATGAGTAGGCACATCAGGGCTCAAACAAGTCCTACTCACGGTAGTGGGTTTCATCTATTTACTGTGGCAATGACAGGTCATGCAGAGGAAAAGGGGTTCAACTACCGTAGCATGTAACAGTTGAATCGTTGTTGTCCTAATGCAGTAGGAGAGAGCAGGAGCGAGAGAGTGGGATTGTATAGGAATGAACAAGGGGGTTTTGCTTGCCTGGCACTTCTGAAGATAGTATAGTTCTTCATCGGTGTCGTCGAACTCATCGTCGGAACCGCGTCTACTGAGAGGGGACACAAAACCGGCAAACAAGGAGGAACACAATCAATGCAATGCAACAATTATGATGCATGATTATGACATGGCAATATGATGTGATTTGGCCTAATGCAACTAGCAACACAATTAAGTGTGGTTGGTTTGAACCCAAGGTTCAAATTCAAACTCCACATATGGTTATTTAAATGCCATTCATTTGATTTGTCCTAAACAGTAGCCAAAAGTTGTTCTAACATGCATGAAAATGACATAAACAGATTCTTTGGATTATTTCGATCATTTTTCATATATAGATTATTTCATTTGGAGTTACGGTTGAATTACTATGAATTTTAGAAGTTTTGAGTAATTTCTGAAATAAATAAATCATTTTTGATTTATTTTAAACTCCAGAAACATTTACTGCGTCAGCACTAAGTCATGCTAACCTCAGTAGGTCAACAGACGGGATCCAGGTCAAACCTGACGTGCGGGGTCCACACGTCAGTGGCACAGGCTAAAAAGGTTTAGTTAAAACATAACTAAAATTAGCAGGGCCAAAAGGGCCCACTGTCAGTGTCCTGTTGAGTTAATTAAGGGTTAAACTAATGCTGGATTAGCCTAAACTAATGGAGCCACGTCAGCGTCACCGGAGTTACGCCGGCGGCGACCAAAAACGCGGTGGAGGCACACTGGAGCGGCTCGGGTTTCGCCTACAGGCCGCGGTTTGAGCCGCGGTTGGACTCTACGGTGAGCTGACGCTCGCGCGCATCTAAAGAAGCAAGCAGGGGGAGCTGTGGTGGTCTATGGTGATGGCAGCAGCGAGGTAAGCGGCGGCCAGAGTTCGGGCGTCATGGAAACGGCGGCTACAATGAGCGCTAGGCCGTGGGGTAAGGGGGAAACTGCGGCGGAGCTCACAGTGATCACGAAGAGGGGCTCGGCTTGCTCAGGGAGGTCCTATAGCCGGCGGATCAACGCCGCGGTGGTCAGCTCCCGATGTGGAAGTCGATGGCGATGGCGTCGTTGCAGGGCGCCTGACATCTCTTTTCTCGGTGAGGAGGCGTAGGAAAGTACGGCGGAGCTTTTGGCCATGACGTGGAGGCGCGGGCGTGGTTGTGGCGGCGACTGCGACGAGCGGCGGCGACGGGCTCGCTCGGCCATCGGGAGCGAGTTGTGTTCGTGGCCGTCTCCATGGCGCTAGGAGAGAGCCTCGGGGGCATGAGGCAGGCAGGGAGGCAGGAGGTGGCGCGTGGAGAGAGCGCGTGCGTCGGCCACGCGCTCGGTATCCTACTGGTGAGAGGAAGACGACGACTGGTGCGTCGGCTGCCTGCTGGGCTGGGCCTCAGCTACAGTGCTATGCCACGAGGAGGGTTGCACGGGTGAGTTCTCTGCCTCTCTCTGTTTTGCTATTTAAGGTTCTAGTTTCTATTGCTTTAACTCTGTTTTTTATTTAGTATAATACTAAACCACATCTAAAAATCCTAAAATAAATTGTGGGGACCTTTTGAATTATTTCCAACAACCCACATTTAGTTTCAGAATTATTTGAGCATTTAAAATAATTATAGCAATTAAATGCCCAAATTCAAATACATAATGATTTAATTCAAATGTCCAGAAATGGCCTAGAAATATGTGCATCATTTTTGGCAGAGGTTTTCACCTGTATCAAAAATCATGAACTTTTCTAAAGGGCATTCTGGGTTCCTTGAAAATGTTTTTAAGTTGAACCTAGTTGAGTTCTTTTGGGTGCTAGGGATTTATCACCCCTATTTCAAATTCATTTAAACTTAGACATGATGCATGGATGCAGATGCAACTATTTACAACCAATTCTGGGGCTTTGACAAGCATGCCGCGGTGAATATGTACCCGGGCCCTGTACACACCGCCCGTCACACCCTGGGAATTGGTTTCGCCCGAAGCATCGGACCAATGATCACCCATGACTTCTGTGTACCACTAGTGCCACAAAGGCCTTTGGTGGTGTTATTGCCGCATACCACGGTGGGGCTTCGACAGGGTGAAGTCGTAACAAGGTAGTCGTAGGGGAAGCTGTGGCTGGATTGAATCCTTCGCGATGGAAATACCCTCGCCTATTTGACTAAACTAAGGACCTCAATGGTATAAACATGTAGATTGTCTACTTTTCCACCCTTCTTGTTTATCAATCACCAATCAAGACAAACCGGGCACTACGGTGAGACGTGAAAACACCCGATCCCATTCCGACCTCGATATATATATGTGGAATCGTCTTGCGCCATATGTACTGAAATTGTTTGGGAGACATGGTCAAAGCCCGGAGAAAGAGCAAGAGAACGGATGCGCCAACGCGCAACGGCTCTCGCACTAGTTGCTCAAAAAATCATATAAAAATCAAGCAAGAAAACTAAAGAAAGCGTTAGCGCATTGGACTCGAAATCCAAATTGTGCTAGCTGACAAAGAAACAACAGAATATAACAGAGAAATGTTGGTTCTGACTAGTTGGTAAAAGGACTCTAAATCCTTTGATTGGTTCGATTCCACAACAGAACAAAGAAAGAAATTAATGAATGAAAGCCATGACCATGTCTCCGGTAGGAAGATCGAGGAACCGGTGGTGGGGCTCCTGGTTCATGGGATCCTAACCGCGATGGGGAGATTAGATATTATTCTTTCGTATGTCCATCCAATGGAGATAGGTTGAGGAGAAAGAAAGGAGAAAACTAAAGAGAAAGATGGATAGTAGATTGACAGTATCCGAATCAAATAAGAAAAAAATGTAGCTATTTCATCAAATCCCGATTGTGTGGGTGTGAAGTGGAAAACTCCCGTTCTGGCTGAAAATCCTGTTTCGCCGAGCCTTTTGGACTCGAAATCCAAACGGAGAGAGTGGTTCGAATCCACCTCAGAATGAACAATGAAAAAGGCGTCGAGCAGGTGCAAGCTCGAGGAGCTAGGAAGGATGGAAGAAAGCTTGACCGTTTTTTCACTGAACTACTAAAACTTTTTGTTCGAAAAAGCGGAAATAGCTCAGTTCGAGAGAGGGTTGAGCTTCATCGGTTAGTGTGCACCAAAGGATGAGGTTTCTTTCCCGTCCTACAAATTGAAACCGTTCTAGCTTGATACTGCGATATTGTCAAATCATCGAAGGGAGCATGGAAACCATTTCGATGGCGGTAATGGCCTCCAGTAGTTTTCTATGGAACCATACCACTATGGTCATCTATATGATTAGACCGTGCCGCTTCACTAGACTTTCCTGAACCATCCATTTGATCCCCACAGTTGTGACACCACTTTCTAAACAAAAGTTTCCAAAATCCAATGCGGAACCAAGTAGTAAGAGAAATTCATCATGGTAATTATTAGTCAAAAACCAAAGTGGAACGGAGAGAACGGAGAGTTAGTTACAATGAAAAAATTGTTTAGGAATCATGTTGAAAGAACAAAATTCTGTGTCGTAAATATCGTATATAGAGATTTTTCATGTATCGATGCTTTTGATTCAATTATGAAAGTACGTTGTACTGGACTTGCACCCCTAGTTACGCAGAAGTGCAAACACAGAAGCGGATGACCGGACCTTACCAACATACTCAGAAAAGTATTCTATGCTGGGGTCTGTGCTCTTGACAAGCAGTGTTTCCAGTCTAGCTGTGTCAAATCGGGTGTGAAGTGTCCTTCTAGGTTCTGGCTTGTAGAGCAGAGGACTGAAAATCCTCTTTTGTTTCACGCATGGGACTCTAAATCCCAATTGCGCTAGCTCTGTGGTTCGATTCCACAACAGAACGAACAATGAATGAATGTGGGCGGTCAACCAGGTAAGCCTGTGCCCAGGAAAGAAAGGACTAGGGAGGGATTGAGAGAAGCTTTCACAGTGGAAAATGAAAAAAAGCATATCGTTCTTAGAAATTGTGGAATTTGACTCAGTTAGAGCTATGGTTTAGCCTCAAGAGGGAAGTTTTGTAAAAGAAACAGGAAGAATTGCTCAGATACCCGTGAACGTATATAACTTGGGTCGTGTTATAAATGCTCTGGCTAAACCTATTGATGGGAGAGGCGAAATTGTAGCTTCCGAATCTCACTTAATTGAATCTCCTGCTCCAAGTAGAATTTCTAGGCATTCCGTATACGAACCTCTTCAAATAGGGCTTATAGCTATCGATTCGATGATCCCTATAGGGCGCGGTCAGCGAGAGTTCATTATTGGGGACAGACAGACTGGCAAAACAGAGGTAGCCACAGATACAATTCTCAATAAAAAAGGGCAAGGTGTAATATGTGTTTATGTATCTATCGATCAAAGAGCATCCTCCGTAGCTCAAGTAGTAACTACTTTCCATGAGGAGGGGGCCATGGAATACACTATTGTAGTAGCTGAAATGGTGGATTCACTTTCTACATTACAATACCTCGCTCCTTATACGGGAGCAGCCATGGCTGAGTATTTTATGTACCGCGAACGGCATACTTTAATAATTTACAATGATCTCTCCGAACAGGCACAAGCTTATCGCCAAATGTCCCTTCTATTAAGAAGACCTCCCGGCCGTGAGGCTTATCCAGGGGATGTTTTTTATTTGTATTCACGCCTTTTAGAAAGAGCCGCTAAATTAAATTCTCTTTTAGGCAAAGGAAGTATGACCACTTTACCAATAGTTGAGACTCAATCTGGAGACGTTTCCGCCTATATTCCTACTAATGTAATCTCCATTACAGATGGGCAAATGTTCTTATCTGCGGATCTATTCCATGCCGGAATTCGACCCGCTATTAATGTGGGTATTTCTATTTCCAGAGTAGGATCCGCGGCTCAAATTAAAGCCATGAAACAAGTAGCTGGCAAATCCAAATTGGAACTAGCTCAATTCGCGGAGTGACAAGCCTATTATTCGCCTCTCCTCTCGATAAAACAAGTCAGAATCAATTGGCAAGGGGT
This sequence comes from Triticum aestivum, assembly GCF_018294505.1. NCBI lineage: Eukaryota > Viridiplantae > Streptophyta > Magnoliopsida > Poales > Poaceae > Triticum > Triticum aestivum. Next base: position 193,984,642 of record NC_057802.1, read on the forward strand.
CGACAATTAAGGGAATTGCTTGAACAATCCCAGGCAAATCATCTCCCAGTGGAAGAGCAGATAGCTACTATTTATACCGAAAAAAGAGGATATCTTGATTCGTTAGAAATTGAATAGGTAAAGAAATAGTTCAATCACCCCAGAATCGTCGAAATCCCCTCGAAATGGAGAGCGGCGCAAGTCTCACACTCTTTCTCTCACTCTCTATCCTCTGTCTTTCAGATTTTCCCCTCGTAGTTGATACAGTGAAATATTATTATGTAAGGGAGCTGATCCACAGGATTCAATGGTGAATTCTGATTTCCCCACAGACTGAACCAAAGGAGAAAAATAGAATAATTCACTGGTGCAGGCGGAGCAGCAAACCTTCGTAGAAAAGGGAGAAAACCTGGAAAAACGGAAGTCTTGGCTGTATGACAAATGCTCAAATAATTGAGCTATGTATTCAGATCCAAACGATCAAGAAAGGATCCCAGACTGCTCAAGATTATCTGCGCAGGATCAAATTCCAGTCTGATCAACTTGAAGCAGCAGGAGAACCTGTGACAGACAAAGATCTTGTCTTGTACAAACTTGGTGGATTAGGCAGAGACAGCCACTGATCAGATTCAGCTGACCTTAGAGGGGACTGAGATGGTGGAGAATAGCCACCAAGGAGAGTGGCAGAAGACATCATATCCAAGGACCAAGAGAGCAACAAATAAGATGAAATGTAAGTCACCAGTCAAAGCCATGAGGAAGAGCTCAAGGATTCAGGACACTGGGCTGACCATCCAGGAAAAGGCGACACAGAGGGTATCACAAAAGAATCTGGAAGGTAATCCCTCTTGCTCCAAAAAAGCTTTTGCTATCCTAAATGTTGTCCCTAATACATATTATTATGAGATTGCTTCCAAAAAGTAATATTAAACTAAAAGGATCCAATGAAGAACCGGGGAATAGCTTATATCCAGTCCTTCTCTATGATTTGCCGAATAGACGTATTCGCAGCCATACACTGTCTTATTTAAAAGAGTCCCCTGTCTCGTGAACGATCGAACTTGGTAAACTTTGAAATAATCGTTTAGATAGCCTTAGCCGCTTTTCTTCCTTTTCTCTGCCAGTCTTTCAAGTTCTCACCCTCCTAGAAAAGAAGGGAAAGTCTTCTTACTAGCTATCTTTTATATCTTGCGAATAGGGAGTTAAGGAGTGTAACTATAACCTATTTGTCACAAAGTTCAATACTCTCTAGAGGAGGTAAATCAATGGATACGGGTACGCCTGGTTGAAGCAGCCCCTGCACTTCTATGGGTTGTTCCAGCCTCTCCTAGTGGGTGGTTTTTCATTTCTACAACAGGTGCTTGGTTCAAAAAAGCTTATGAGTTGAGTTCGTCCTCAGCTACGGATTGGGGGCAGCATTCTCAGATTACTTGACTTGCTGCAAGCTTAGAGGAGAGAAAAAATCCCGCTTTCATTTACCTTTAAGTCTGAGAGAAGGCTTTTAATTTCTTTCTATTAAAAGATCACAAATCATATGGGTGATTAGTCCTCTTTCAATCCTTCATCTTCTTATGAGTAGCCGCCACAGGGGGTCCTCAGTCTGAATCCTCCACTAGCATTGGACCAACAGTCAGTCTAGCTCTCGCTCTTATCCAATTTCCTTATCCTTTCAGGGCAAGGTCGGTGTAGTAGGAAAATAGAATTTCTTTGGTTGCATGCGGACCCGCTTGTGAGCCTAAAGAAATTGAAGCTAAATGACAATCTTAACCTACTTGCTTATAGGATCCTTAAGAAACTGTGGACTTTTGCACCTTTCTGTCTAGCTTGAGTTATCTTTTAGTTCTGTCCCCTCGGCAAAGTGGATAGGAAAGAGTCTTGCTTCCATTCCACTAGCCAAGAATAAGGAGAGTGACTTTCTCTTTTGAACCTCTTAAGCTGACTTGAAAAAAAAGTGGTACACCCCTCAGAGATATAGGGACCGCCATGCTCGTCCACTTTCTTGATAAACGAATCGATGCCTTTTCTCTTCCTTGCCGCCGAGACTGAGACATATCAAAAATATCTATTACTAAAAGGAGATTGGGATCATCCTGTGGTTACCAGATGATGGGAATAACTAAGAATAAATTTGGAAATGAGCACGAAATGTCTATAAATGAATTTTCTCATTATTCGTTATTTCCGGGTCTTTTCATTGCATTCACTTACAACAAGAAACAACCACCAGCGTTTGGTGCAGCACTTGCATTTTGGTGCATTCTTGTTCCTTTCCTTGGTCTTTAGTTCCGTCATATTCCAAAGAACTTATCTAATTACAACGTATATACCGCTAATGCACCTTTTTTTTTATCAAATCTCAGGGACATGGTCTAATCATGAGGGTAGTATTTTATCATGGTGTTGGATCCCATGTTTTTATGGATTCCTTTTTTGTTACCGGGGTCGACCCCAAAGCCATAATGTCTCAAAACGAAGAGGCTATAGAGAAACTTTGATTTTTTTTCCTTTGTCTCGAACTTCGTGAAGAACTCCATTCTATCTCTCCAACAAAAAAGTTGGGTTGCGCCCCAGTTGTACACTCCCTTCGTTCGGAGAACCCTTGTTGATTCCGAACTTTGTTCCCAAAGTAAGCGTCCTTTTAACGAGCCAGCCCTTTTTAATGCATCGCTTGACCCTGTTTTGAAAATGAGCTTTGCTCTTCTGGGCGTTGGGCGCTCCCGTGGTTCGCGAGAAGGAAAAAGGACTAATCTTTTGTTACATCTGGCACGAGATGAAAAAGAGAGAGCTTCGTCTATCGATGAACAGCAGATTGACGGAGCTCTTGGCATTGCTTTGTTTTTCTCTCCTTTCCTATCAGCGAGTTCTGATCCTTTTGTTCGAAATTTCTTCGTTCGTACCGAACCGCTTGCAGAATCAAATCCAGTTCCACAAGATCCTATATCAGCTATAAATCCTCCTTGCATTTATGCCGGAGATGTCGCCAGTGCTATGGGCTTTGGTTATGTAGATCAAAAATAATGAATGGGATTGTGGCACTCCACTCGCCGCTAATGCGGAAGGATGCCGCCGAAAAGAATGGAACACTACTTCGCTCTATTGGATGCGTCGGATCCCATATAAGAAGCTCACTCTTTACCCGATCATTCAAACATTTTGTGGGCGGTGCGCCTGCTCTATTGTTGCGTAGCAATAGAAGCCTGCTCATGCTGCTTCGGTGGCGCTTTTTCGCCTTCTATTCGCTCTGGACAGGAGCGCTAATGGACACGGGGAGGAAGCAGGCGAAGCATGTTGTTCGTAATGGAAAGAAAGACACCACTACTTCGCCTCTTTGTTGGACCGCCGACGCGAACACGGTGGTCTCTGACAAGGACCAGGAACCAATTCGAATTTGGATCTTGACATGTCGGTTGTTTTTAACCGTAGGCATCTCGCTAGGAAGTTGGTGGGCTCATCATGAATTAGGTCAGGGTGGCTGGTGGTTTCGGGATCCCGTAGAAAATGCGTCTTTTATGCCTCGGGTATTAGCCACAGCTCGTATTCATTCAGTAATTCTACCCCTTCTTCATTCTTGGACCTCGCTTATGAATATTTTGACTCTTCCATGATGTGTCTTCGGAACCTTTTCAATACGGTCCGGATTGCTAGCTCCTGTTCATAGTTCCACTATAGACAATACAGGAGGAAGATTTTTATGGCGGTTCTTCCTTCTAATTACAGGCATATCTATGACTCTTGTGCACCCACGTCACTCGGCTCGCGTGCAACCCCGCCCCGTTATGTTATGTTATGGAAGAATTTAGCTTCTTGTTATGCTGGTTATTTAGAGCCAGCAACTGGCTGCCGGATTTCGTCCCGTCCGTAGCGCTTCCTAAGTCACACTGGCGTGGCACTGCTGGATACTTCTGATCAATAGGAATAGGAGGAAAAAAGCTTATGATGAGCATCTATTGGAGTCGATCATTTCCAAGATCTAATTCTAGTTTCTTCTAATGTAGTGGAAACGCCTCACAATCTTCAGTTTTACGCTTGCGCTTAAGGGAAGAAATGTTCTTGGTGGATGCAGGCCCTGGTACCCCCAAAATTTATATGCAAGAAGAGCTTACAGGACTACCAATCAAGCGAGCCACCAGGTTTGAGAATAAGGTGGGATCCAAGAATGTAGTGGCTGGTGAATCACTGATCAAAAAGCGGATTTTTGAGAGATTCTTCATCAATCTAGTGGCCGGTGAATCACTGATCAAAGAGCAAGCAGCCGCCAGGTTTAATGATTTTTTGGGATCCCTGGATGTAGCGGCTGGCGAACCGCTTCTTCTTCCACAAAGATTCAGACAAAACCGAGCTTGGATAGAACTGAAGAAGATTTGGCGAACGAAGAAAAAGGTCAAAGGGTTTATTATAAAAAAAATCAAAGGAGGTTATTCAGTAGCCATCGCGGGTTTCATTACTTTTCTTCCATTCAAAAAAGCTCTTCTAAAAAAAGGATAGCGAATTATCGATTCACCATTGATAGCATTAACCCTAAAAGGAGGGATATTGTGATAATAGTGGTAGATCAAACAAGAACTTGATGAAAAGATAGAAAAAATTATGAAAAATTCGAAGCCCACCTTAGTCCATTTTATTGAGGATCTTGCACTTATTCCAGCCCTATATTTACATAGCAAAGAAAGGCTCTGGCGATCATGCGTGACTGGCGGAGCGCCTATCGCCCGGGCACGGCACTCTAAAATGCATGTTGGGTTGGGCCAGCAAGAAGACTTCGACTAGGGAGACGAAGAATGGAATTGAAGAAGGAAGCATAGTCTAAGATAACAGAATGGAACACCAACCAACAAGTAAGTGGTGGATTTGGATGGAGTCTCGCGGAAGAAGAGTACGCGCGCTACCGCGCCCCAAGACGTCAGTCCTTTTTCTGCTTGTTGGCCAAGGTCAGTTTACTGAATCCCCCTTCCAAACACCAACCCAATCTACATTCCTTGATGAGAAATGAGCAAGACCATCTATTTATCAAAAATATAGCCCCTATATAAACCTAGCCCTTACTACCCGAACTTCTTGCCTTCAAATAGGACTAACTGGCCGAACCTGCTTGCTTATCTTCTACGATCTAATTAAGTTAAGTAGTGGTTATTTTTTAAGTGACTAGAACTTCTATCAACTACTATTCTAGCACCCAGTTGTGCCATGTGTTTATTCTATTCTATTCTATTCTTCAGGTATTCCTTTGAATAACTCATCTTTTCAGGTAAGACAATTTGAAGATCTTCTTAGTTAGCCTATCTGTATTCTTATCCTCTAGTGCGGATCCAATCAGATTTTATAAAGCCAAGGCCTAACATACATTGTGGGGATCATCTTTTATCGGGAGACATGGCCTGGTGGTTTCTGATCGAGATTCCTAATCAATAGGGCGAAGAGCTCTTCACATGATCTGGTCCAGAGAACGGCGACGACCCTCCACAGTAGATCTGCAGCTGTAAGTCTTCGCCTTCCCACACCTCAGATCCGCATTAGGGTTTGCGAGTTCCTCTGTGTTCTTCGCTGTTCATCACGGATTCTCCATGGTTTCTCCATTGCGTCCTCTTTTGATCTAAAAGAAGTACTAAACTCACGCGGTAGTTGTTTCACATCCATTTCAGACGCTAGTAGATCCCCTTTTCTTGTACAAAGGCCTCTTTAGAACTGATGAACTCCTCTGTACTGGTTTGTTAGGTCTAGGATATTTTTCCTTTTTTGAGCATCCGTTGATCCAAAATAATAATTGCAATCTGTGAAACCTGTTTTTGCACACTTAGTCGATGCCTGTATCTTGATAGATCCACCTAGCCATGGCGGCTCATACCACCGGCTTTAATTTGAAATGCTCAATAGCTAACTTCAACCACACATGGCAGCTTAAATAACTTAACTGCTCATGGCGGCTTAAATAATCTGACATAATTAGCCATATAACATTAGGCCCCTTTTTAAGCCGCCATCTTGAATATGATTTGAAGTATTTCTCTCCAGCTTAAATTTGAACCAGAAATTTTTATTTTGGTGTAGGCTTCCATCTTTATAATGCCGCCGAAAGCGCCCAAATCACCCGTTACATGTAATTGGGTCAAATCCATCGTCATAGAAAGCACCCTTGCTGATTTTTTGAAGACTGGCTATCTGCCAAAGAAGGAAGTCATGTCCTATTGTGCTCCTGATCCAACAGAGGAAAAACCTCAACCCAAAGAGGGGGAAGTCATCGTCTTTACTGATCACATGAACCGGGGCTTTTCTCCACCCGGCTCAATGTTTTTCAGAGATGTCCTGCACTTTTTCGACCTCCGACCTCAAGATATCGGTCCCAACTCCGTATCTAACATTTGCAATTTTCAAGTGTTCTGTGAGGTGTACCTTGGAGAAGAACCCAACTTGCTGCTCTTCAGGGAATTATTTTATTTGAACTGCCAGAATGAACGTGCCAACGGGCCTAGCTTGGAGCTTGGTGGGATCTCAATCCAGCGAAGGAGAGACTGCATTTTTCCGTATGCCGATCCACCGAGTCCCCCCAAAGACTGGAACCAGACATGGTTCTATTGTCAAGATACTTCTCCGGCTGGTGAAAACCCTCTGCCCGGCTTTCGCGCCCTCCGCCTCGAGTCTACTCATCCTCTACCAGATAAGCTGTCAGCTGCTGAACACTAGAAACTTGCCCCCACCATGAGCAAAGTCAAGGCTCTTCTGGGGAACGGCTTGAATGGCATTGATTTGGTCCGGGTTTGGCTTGCCTGGCGGGTTATTCCATTGAGCCGCCGCCCTGGTTTGATGTGCGACTACACAGGCCAGAAGAATGATCCTCTGCGGCACAGCCCTGACGATTTACCTGATTACTTCATTGATGATAGGACAAAATCACTCCTGAATGAGAGCCTGGAAGACTGTGGCAAAGTAGGTTTGAGCCCTTTCTGCAAAGCTAACTCGGCGCCAGCGGTAAGCTAGTAACTTAAGCATTTTTATTTTATACTCTCACCTTTGAGGTTTTACCTTTACTCAAAACTCTTGTTGAAATTCACAGGCCACTGACGAGTTTTGGAAAGCCAACTATGATCATGAGGCTGCAAAGAAGGCCAGAAAAGCTAAGAAAGCCGCCAGGAGAGCCGCCGCCAGGAAGAAAGGAAACAAACCCAGCGCCTCAGACATGCTTCGGCTAGAGGAAACCTCTGAATCAGAGGTAGCTCTTGATTCTCTAGGCTCCTTTTTTAACTATCTTATTGACACTAATTATCCTCAGGAGGATACAGGAGCGAGTCATGCAGCGGTTGAAGAGGTAATTATCATTTCCTCCGACTCCGAGCCTTTGCCAAGACAGAAAGTCCAAAGAGTAACCCGGAAAGTAAGATTTTCACATCCTTTAGCTTACCAAGATCCTCAATTTCTTTTGAAGCGACGGATTCATGAGAGCCGGAGGCAGACCCGGACCAGCAAAGATGCAGAACTCTCCTCTGGCTTGCCCAATACACCAAGAAAGCGTCGGAACGAGGTTACCTCCGACTTATATCCCTTTTATCATTTGGCGGGTCTCACTCGTCAACCACTCAATTCTTCAGACTCAAATTATCAGGAAACTTCACCTTCCTCCGGCGAATCCATGCAGTCCAATTTTCCGGCTTTTAAAACCTCTCCAGGGTAATGATAACCTGCTTATCCTGTATTCACTTCAATTTGCTACACTTGTACTGACATTTTGATTTTATGCAGTGGACAAGCAAAGCCCAGGAAGAGGGCGAAGAAGAACAAGCCGGCCGAAGAGCCGATCTTTAGTGAGCCGGAACCTGGAACGGCCGCCCCTGAAACCTCCACTCATGAGCCGCCGCCTGAGCCAGCTCATGATATACCAACGCCCACTGCTAACCCGCCTGTCGAGCAAGCTGTCGACGGTTCTGAAAACCCGGAAGTCCCTAGCCCTGCCAGGACGGATGCTCCTCAAGACGCTGATGTCGCAATCACCAAGACCAGCTTTGTTGAACCGGGGAGACCAACCGTGCTGGCCAAGTGTTCTGCCAAGGAGGAACTTCTGGAATGCCGCCAAGCTAAATTTGACGTCACTAATTATACTCACATGAGCATTGGCGAAGTCTTTTCTGGCTATATGAGCCAAGTGCACAATAGTCGTGACACCGAAATTGATATGGTGAAGCAAATGTATCAGAAGTTTGAGGTACAACCTTTTCTCCATATTCATTTATCCTTACCGTGCCAGCCCCCAAGTCTATTGCTTATGATGAATATGATGTAGACTTTAGAAAGAAACTTAGCAATATTAGTAACATAGTTGAACTAAAATACAGAAGAACTCCGGCTTACTCCGTAGTCCCCAAGGGGCGGTTTAATCAGTATGATTGAACCGGCTCTTCATATGGTTGCACAAAACAAACTATTTAAAAAGGCTTTAATAGCAATATGAATTAGCCCCCAAGTGTCAAGTACTCTTGCTTGCAAAGTGACTGGGACTTACTGTCATGAACTTCCACTTTAAACAAAATTCTTCAGCACACATTAGCCCCCAAGTTCCAAGTGTTATTGCTTGCAAAAGACGCGAGAATTAATATTACAGCATGATAATCCTGACCTTTTGATCCGGTATTTGTACAGGCCACCACTAGTCAATTTGAATCGGAAATATCTGACTTGAAGAATTGCCTGGAAGCACAGGAGATTGAGACCCAGAAAGCTAACTCCAAATTCGAGTTCAGTGTATCTGAACAACAAAAATTGAAAAAGGGCTTTGAGGTGGAGAAAAAGGCCTGGGCTGATGAAAAGATCGCCTTGATCAACCGGGCTGAGAATGTAGAGGCGGCTCTTGCAGAAGCGACCGCTGAATTATCCGGTTTAAAACGCCATATATCTCAGTTGGTCTCAGCAATCTTTGGTAAGTCGCTCTGCAAGTGTTTAGATACGTGAATCTTTCTAAGAAGCATATCAATTGTCATCAACTCACCTGACATTATAATGCAGGCCCCAGGAGCTCAAATCTTAACCAAAGCATGCTGATAAAGCTAAAGGCGGTTTATACGCTGGTGGAGCAACTCTACACTAGGTCTCAGCGTGCCTTAGCCGCAGTGGCCCTATCAAATGAAGTTCCCACCCTCCTGTCAGATGTATTAAAGCGGCTTGCTGTGCTACCTCAGCAGTTTAATGAACTAAGGCGATCTTCTACGAGAGCCGAAGCCGTAACTGCATTAAGCTGGGCCAAGGCGTGGCTACCAGAGCTAGACCCGGCCGACATCACCATCGGGTATCCAAGCCTAAAAGAGGACGGCACACTGTTTGGACAGGAGGACTTCACCACTTGTGTTAAGGAAATACGCCATGTGGCCACCCTGATTGCTAATGACACAGATCTTACCAAGTATCATCCGGGTTATGACGCTGAAAACCGGAGGATTCCAACGCCGCATTATGAAGTGGTCAGCCTGATCCCTCCAATTCGTAAGCATACCTTCGCCCCTGAAGTTGACCCGGCCGGATTAATTGATGATGAAGCTGAATTCGAAGCTTTGAATGGCATTGACTGGTCATCATCAACCTTCCAGGATAGGGAACAGGATGGAGGAGCGGAAAGGGATGATCCGGAAGCTTCAGGCCAACCACGCAATTGATCCGTCGGGCGGCTCATATTTATGCTTTGCTGTAAAACAATGTTAATCATTTGGACTCGGGGAGTCATGTAATAGAGTAGACATAATGTGGTTTTGCCGTGCCTTCGTGCACGTGTTTGGTGCTCAATATTGTTAAGCCGCCATCTTATATTCATCCCTATTATGCTTATCATTTGTTTTCCTTATGCTTACGAAAACTTTTACACTGTCCTGCATACAGAAATAAATCACAAGACCCTTGGCGGTTTACCGCAGGGCGGGTCATATATCTTACATAGAACCCGGAATATGCAAAAGAGTCATAGATAAACCGGTTATCATTTATAGCTTTGAAATATAACCATAATATCATACCTGTGATCCTTTGATTTATACTGTCGGTTTATGTGACCCAAACAGTAAGGGTGACAACCCAATCTTGTAGAAGCTGGTACTTCCACACATATGATTATTGTTATATGCTGATGACTTATTGACTAAGGCCAAGCCGGGTTAAATAGAAGCCACTCATTAGACGCTTCCAACAGGATCAAAAAGAAGTCTCAAGACAAAAACTCAAAAAGAAACTGTTTGCAAAAAACATCAAAATAAAAAAAAATTGAGGCTTCTGATTCGAATACGATCAGTAAACCGTTCCAAAGGGGTTAAGCTAGGATTCGAATACGACCATGTAGCCCCCAGTGGCTTTGGTGTTGCGTCGATCAAGAGGGTACCGGCAACTATTTTCTCTTTGGTTCGAATACGACCTATGTTTGAACAGGAAGCCCCCAAATGACCTTGAGAGTTTTTTAACGATGCTGATTCGAATACGATCAACTTTGGACCCAAAAGGGGTTGAGCTATGATTCGGATACGATCAAGAAGCCCCCTAGTGAGTTTGGCAGTGTGCCGATCAAAAGGGTATCGACAGCTATGTTCTCTTTGGTTCGAATATGACCTATGTTTGAACAGGAAGCCCCCTAGTGACCATGAGGTGTAACGGCTAGATTCGAATACGATCATGAGCCGGACCAAGAGAGTTAAGCTGGATTCGAATACGATCAGCCCCCAACTGGTCGTTTATCTTTAAAATAACAAGAAAATATGATCATTGATGATGAAAAGGACAGAGGTCCTGCTTTATTACTTATCATAATATATACATTTCATAATATGTACATCACGAGAGCCGGTGGCTCAAGTGTAGTAAGGCCGAAGATGAGCAATGTTCCATGGCCGGCGGGTCTCCTCCTCTGACTTAGGTGAGTCTTTGTGCTCTCAACATCGATAAGGTAGTATGACCCGTTGTTCAGGTTCCTGTTGACCACAAAGGGTCCTTCCCAAGGTGGGGATAGCTTGTGCATATCGGACTGATCCTGGATGAGCCAGAGCACCAAGTCACCTTCTTGAAAGGTTCTCGACTTAACCCGGCGGCTGTGATAACGGCATAGGTCCTGCTGCTAAATCGCCGAGCGGGCTGCCGCTAAGTCACGCTTCTCATCCAATAGGTCAAGTGCATCCTGATGAGCTTGTTCGTTATTAGCTTCAACATAAGCCGCCACTCGGGGCGAATCATGACGGATGTCACTCGGTAGAACCGCCTCTGCTCCGTAAACCATGAAGAAAGGCGTATAACCCATAAATCTGTTAGGTGTAGTATTGATGCTCCAGATCACAGAAGGCAACTCCTCCACCCAACAACCCGGCGTCCGCTGTAATGGGACCATGAGCCGGGGTTTTATGCCTTTCAAGATCTCTTGATTGGCTCTTTCAGCTTGACCATTGGATTGAGGGTGAGCTACTGATGAAACATCGAGCCGGATATGCTAACGTTGACTGAACTCTTCCATGGCACCCTTGGACAGATTAGTACCATTGTCAGTTATGATGTTGTGTGGAAAACCAAAACGAAAGATCACCTTCTTCATGAATTGAACCGTTGTGGCTACATCACACTTACTGACCGGCTCTACCTCAACCCACTTCGTGAACTTATCAACCGCCACCAGAAGGTGTGTCTTTTTATCTTTGGACCTTTTGAAAGGCCCAACCATATCAAGCCCCCAGACTGCAAAAGGCCAAGTAATTGGAATCATCCTCAATTCTTGAGCCGGCACATGAGCCGTCGTGAGAACTTCTGACAACCGTCACATTTACTGACCAAATCTTCCACATCAGCATGAGCCGTCAGCCAATAAAATCCATGACGAAAAGCCTCGGCCACAAGGGATTTTGACCCGTCATGATGGCCACAACCACCTTCATGAATCTCACGAAGAATTTCTTGACCCTCCTCAGGAGAAACACATCGTTGAAATGCCCCAGTAACAATGCGATAATGTAACTCCCCATTGACAATCGTCATTGACTTAGACCGCCGGGTTATCTGCCTAGCCAAGGTTTCGTCCTCCGGCAATTCGCCCCGGGTCATGTAAGCCAAATATGGCACTGTCCAATCTGGGATAACATGAAGAGCCGCCACCAGTTGTGCTTCCGGGTCAGGAACAGCCAAGTCTTCTTCTATAGGCAACTTGATAGAAGGATTATGCAAAACATCTAAGAAAGTGTTAGGAGGCACCGGCTTACGCTGAGACCCCAGCCGGCTTAAAGTATCGGCTGCCTCGTTCTTTCTACGATCAATGTGTTCCACCTGGTAACCTTTGAAGTGTCCGGCAATTGCATCAACTTCACGGCGATAAGCCGCCATGAGAGGATCCTTGGAATCCCACTTGCGTGATACTTGTTGAGCCAGCAAATCTGAGTCGCCAAAGCATCTTACCCAGCTTAGGTTCATCTCCTTAGCCATCCGAAGACCATGGAGCAAGGCCTCATACTCAACTGCATTGTTAGCACAGGGAAACATCAACCAAAGCACATAACAAAATTTGTCACCTCGAGGGGAAGCTAATACAACTCCAGCCCCCGAGCCTTCCAATTGCCTAGATCCATCAAAATGAATAGTCCAATATGTGTTATCCGATTTTTCTTTAGGCATCTGCAGCTCTGTCCAATCGTTGATGAAGTCTACCAGTGCTTGAGATTTAATAGCAGTGCATGGTACATACTTTATACCATGAGGCCCAAGTTCAATGGCCCACTTGGCGACTCGTCCTGTGGCTTCTCTATTTTGAATGATATCGCCCAGAGGAGCAGAACTTACCACAGTGATGGGGTGACCCTGGAAGTATTGCTTAATCTTCCGGCTTGCCATGAGCACCCCATAAACAAGTTACTTACAATGTGGATACCTTTGCTTGGACTCAATAAGCACCTCACTGATGTAGTAAACCGGCCGTTGAACCGGATGCTCCTTGCCAGCCTCCTTGCGCTCCACCACAATGGCCACGCTGACGGCACGTGCGTTAGCAGCCACATACAGCAATAAGGGCTCCCTATCAATAGGGGCATCAAGGACCGGCGGCTCAGATAACTGCTTCTTCAAATCTTCAAAGGCAGCGTTAGCAGCATCACTCCAGACGAAGTTGTCCATCTTCTTCATCATCTGGTACAGTGGTATGGCCTTCTCACCTAACCGGCTTAAAGCAGCAATACGACCCGCCAGACACTGAAGGTCATTGATACATGCCGGCTTAGCCAAAGAGGTGATTGCCTTAATATTCTCCGGGTTAGCCTCAATGCCTCTGTTAGAGACCAGAAAACCCAAAAGCTTGCCAGCTGGCACTCCAAAAACGCACTTTGTCGGGTTATGCATCATCTTGTAGACTCGGAGATTATCAAAGGTTTCCTTCAGATCATCTATCAAGGTCTCCTTCTCTCTGGACTTCACCACAATGTCATCCACATAAGCATGAACATTGCACCCAATCTGATTGTGGAGACAGTTCTGCACACATCGCCGATAAGTCGCCTGGGCACTCTTAAGCCCAAAAGGCATAGACACATAACAGAAGGCTCCAAACGGAGTGATGAAAGTCGTCTTCTCCTGGTCCTTAACTGCCATTTTGATCTGATGATATCCCGAGTAAGCATCCAAAAAGCTTAAACGCTCGCAACCAGCCGTAGCATCAATGATTTGATCAATACGGGGAAGAGCAAAAGGATCAGCCAGACAAGCCTTGTTTAAGTCCGTGTAATCCATGCACATACGCCAGGTACCATTCTTTTTAAGCACCAGTACTGGGTTAGCCAACCACTCTGGGTGAAAAACTTCAACAATAAACCCGTCGCCAAGAGCCGGGCCACCTCCTCACCAATAGCTTTACGCCTCTCCTCATTAAACCGCCGAAGAAACTGCTTGACCGGCTTAAATTTTGGATCAATATTAAGAGTGTGCTCAGCGAGTTCTCTCGGTACACCCGGCATGTCAGAAGGCTTCCATGCAAAGATGTCCCGGTTCTCACGGATGAACTCGATGAGCGCGCTTTCCTATTTGGGATCCAGATTGGCACTGATGCTAAACTACTTAGACGAATCGCCTAGAACAAAATCAACAAGCTTGGTTTCATCAGCCGACTTAAATTTCATCACCGGCTCATGCTCTGTGGTTGGCTTTTCAAAGATGTCATGTCTGCCGGGTCAACATTGTCCTTGTAGAACTTCAACTCCTCTGTTGTGCAAACAGATTCAGCATAAGCAGCATTGCCTTCCTCACATTCCAAGGCTATCTTTCGACTCCCATGCACTATGATGGTGCCCTTATGACCCGGCATTTTGAGCTGCAGGTAAACATAACACGTCCGCGCCATGAACTTTGCATAAGCCGGCAGTCCAAACAATGCGTGGTATGGGCTACGGATTTTGACTACCTCAAAGGTTAACTTCTCAGCCCTGGAATCATGCTCATCACCAACGGCTACTTCCAGCTCAATCTTACCCACTGGGTATGCCGACTTACCGGGCACCACTCCATGAAAAACAGTGTTAGATGTCTTAAGCTGTTTATCGGTCAATCCCATGCGACGAAAGGTCTCATAATAGAGGATGTTGATGCTGCTGCCCCCATCCATGAGCACCTTTGTAAATTTGTATCCGCCGGATTGTCAACCCGGGGAGGGTGATCCTCCCTACTCCATATAATAGGCTGCTCAGACCATCTCAGATAACAAGGGACTGCCGGCTCAACGGCGTTTACAGCCCTCTTATGAAGCTTCTGATCCCATTTGCATAAACTGGTGGTAAACACATGATACTGCCAACTATTCAGTTGCTTCGGGTTACTCTGATACCCGGATTGCTGCTGTTGGTGACCTCCTTGGCCGGATTGTTTATTATAACTACCTTGATTACCTTGAGGGCCCTGGCCATGAAAGCTGCCACCGCCTGAGCCGCCGCCCGGGCCATGAAAACCACCACCACCTGAACCGCCTCATGGTCCATGATGGCCGTCGAACATGTTAGAATTCTTGAAAGCCTTCATGATCGTACAGTCTTTCCATAGATGAGTAGCTGGCTTCTCCCGGGTACCGTGCCTTGGACAGGGCTCATTTAGCAACTGCTCAAGGGTAGGACCTGACCCGCTAGACCGAGGAGGTGGCCTCCCCTTACGTCGTTGATTATTACCCTGTGTATTAGCCACAAACTCTGAGCTACCGTCAGCCTTTCGTTTATTATTACCTCCTTGATTCGCCGGGTTATGCTGAAGACCCTTAGCGTTGCCGTTCTTCTTTCCCTTCCTTGTCTTCTCTTCGTCAAACGTGGGATCCTTGGTACTATCAGAGTCGGCGTGTTTGACTAGAGCCGCCATTAGCTGGCCGATGTCATTGCAATCGCGTTTGAGCCGCCCCAGCTTCTGTTTCAGAGGTTCAAAACGGCAACTTTTCTCCAACATGAAGACTGCTGAACCAGCATCCATCTTATCAGATGAATGTATTATTTCCTTCACCTGGCGCACCCAATGGGTCGTAGACTCAACTTCCTCTTGCTTGCAATTAGTCAAATCCACAATCGACATAGGCTGCTTGCATGTGTCCTTGAAGTTCTGAATAAACCGGGCCTTTAACTCGGCCCAGGACCCAATGGAATTAGGTGGGCCGTTCCATCCAGCATCATAGTGAAGTACTTGGCCATTGCTGCGCCACTGACCTCTAACAGTTCCATGGCCATCTCATAGCTTTCAATCCACGCCCCAGGCTGCAAGTCAGCTGTGTAATTTGGCACTTTCCGAGGTCCCTTGAAATCCTCGGGTAAACGTTCATTACGCAGAGCCGGCACCAAACAAGAAACACCGCCAGTTCTTGTGGCCACGCCTGCCTCAATAGAAGTCGTCAGATAAGCCGGGAAGGTTTGGTGAGCCGCCTGCTAAGCCGCTTGCTCCATCGCCTGCTGAGCCGCTCGCTCAGCCTCTTGGCGTACCCTATCCTGATTAGCCAAGTTAGGGACACCATCTCGCGCCGGGTCTCGCCCACCTGGCTGATCACGACGCCGGATGTTTCTTGAAACTGCCGCAGAGTCCATATGCCTGCGGTAACTCGGGCTCCGGCTTGGACGAGGGGTCGAATGAATCATGTCTCGACTGTAAGAGTATGCCTCCTGCAGTACCAGAGCCGTCTGAAGAAGTTCTCTGACCTTCGTGTTTCAACCGCCGTCGGAGAGTCGCCCTCCACCGGGAGAGCCGCCAATCGCGCTGCCACAGCGATCATGTTCTCCAGCGGGTTAGAATAATGACCGGGTGGCGTTGGCACATACTGAGGTGGAGCAGTGTTCACTCGGGGAGGTTCCATCACCCGTGGTTGAACCGGTGCCCCAGCTCCGGGCGTCGTAGCCGGGTTTACCTCTGGCGGATTACTGGGACCTGCACCGGGTGTGCGGAAGAGATTTCTAGGATCGTAAATCAAAGGCAGACGGGATTGAGACTTCGGGTGCCTTCTCCTCATGACCTCATTTGATGCGTTTAGATCCATCGTAAGCTGGAACGCTTCTTATTGAAGCTACTGGGCTCGAGCATCCAAAGCCGCCGCTCCGTAGCCAATTTGGTGCCCTCAGCTGCTAAGTTTTCCTTGGCTTGTGCTATCTCCTCATGTAACCGAACCACCTCTAAATCATGCTCAGCCTGATCCGCCGGATTAATTGTGGCGGTTAACAGGGTTGTCAGTCTATCCATGAGATCAATCAGCACATGAACCGGCGCACGGGGCCTCCTGCCCCGGCTGCCACTGACCCGGAGGTTATTGCTGCCGCAGTTGTAGAGTTTTGACCTGGTTGAGTGCCGGCCATGAAGATCCCTACTCTGCTCGGCGGCTCAAAGGGGTCCGGAATACTGTTGCCATCGGAATAGCCCCCAAGCCCGCCGTCTTGTAGTTGATACAACGAATCCATCTCTCCCATGGACGACTCACCGTCAAAATAGATGGCCGTCTCACCGCCAGACATGGATCCTTCAGGAAGTTCCCCTCCATGGATGCATCCCACGAAGGCACGCTTCATGGCGGGCGGAGCCTGGGTGGGTCTCACACACTGAGCCATCTCGACGATGTCGGTGCAGAAGTCCGGCTCAGGGCCCGGCTCGCCGATCCGGCCGATGAAGACGTGAATTCCACCGAAGGGGACCCGGTACCCGTACTCGATTGAGCCGGCGTCGAGGCCCCAGCCTGCATTGTCGATGTAGAGCTTGCCGCGACGACTCTTGGTCATCCGGCCCATACCGTATCCCTTGAGCCCTTCGAAGCTGCCCTTCAAGAACTCATATCCACCGTGCGCTGGCCCCACGGTGGGCGCCAACTGTCGTGGAATTGTCACGGCAGATGTCCTAGTGAAAGGACTTAGTCGTGGAGCCATCACAACTAGGAAGCAAGAAGGGGTTAATCGGGACAAAGGACACGAGGTTTATACTGGTTCGGCCCCTTGCGGTGAAGGTAAAAGCCTACGATCCAGTTTTGAGTGGGATTATGTATGTCTCGATAACCAGGGAGCGAATCCGCTTAACCTAGCTCTCGATTTGATGTTACCCGCCCTAAGCAGCCGCTGGGTAGTCCCCTTATATACACGGGTTGACGCCGGGTGGCCTACAGAGTCCCGGCCGGCTCATAAACAGTGTCCGGCTCGGTGACTAGTTAATCTTGCCTTATAATACAAGTAATACCATTATGGCGGTTTATCACTATGGGCCTTGAATCGCCCTTGGGCTTTGGGCCCTTAACTGAACCGCCATCTTCAAGCTTGGTCTTGGGCTTCGAAAGTCTTCGTTGGTATAACCCAGCCCCTCCTGGGCGGGTCATACCTAATAGTTATATCCCCAACACCAGGGGCTGCTTATCACCCCGCAATACGGCAGCAAAGACCAAACACTTCTTATATATAAGTTCGGCACCCCGAATTTAGCATTATATGCATTGGCTCCGAATCATGTCTTTGGTCAATAGTTGGGTTGCCCGGCTCCTGTCCTTGCTATCCTACGTTCCGCCCTATCGGCTAGGGTAGTAAAGGGAGAACTACTGCGATTGTGCCCTGGCCTTGACCGGATGAGCACCTCAGTAGAGAAAGCCGAAAACTGACTGTCATGATACGGCGAGAGCCGGTCAGTTGTTCGAGGGTTACAAAATCGTGGGAGATTTTTTCCGCGTCATGCGAAGGATCGGCACTTCCCGATCAGATGCTGACAGCACCCTGGCTTGGACCAGGGGCTGCGCACTTGCTTAATTATAAAACTCCTATGGCTAAGTGAGGGTGTTTAAGTCGTGTAGTCTGATTGCCTTATTCGTTGCACTAAACAACTCCTTCAAGGACCATTTAATTGGATCAATATTGTTTAGATCCCATCCCGAACACCTCCGTACTAATTACGTGAGGGCAGAAGCCGACGACTGGCCAACCCTCAGATTGCATATAACACGGCCGCACAGGAGGAAACAATTTAAAGCATAACGAAATTACATTACAAAACAAAGCTTTGTTTTTATAATACAAGGCAAAGGACAACACGAATGTATTCATTCGAAAATAACGTCCTGCGAACATTGAGCTGCCACAAGTCGAGACCCTTCTATGACATCCGTAAAATATTTCTCAGGTGTGCAGTGCTCCTTGCCCTCCGGCGGCCCGTTGGCCACTTCCACAGCATTCATCTTTGCCCACCACATCTTGCAGCGAGCGAACGCCATACGGGCGCCCTCAATACATGCAGAGTGCTTGACGACATCCAGCCACGGACATGCTTCTACCAGCTGCCTCACGAGTCCGAAGTAGCTGCCGGGTATAGCTTCGGCTAGCCATAGCCGGATTGTCAAATCCTTCATGGCTAGTTCAGCCACCCTGTGCAGCTCCACCAGCTGCTTCAGCTGATCAGTGAAGGACACGGGATGCTCCGGCGTCGCATACTGTGACCAGAATAGCTTATCCGTAGAACCTCCTCCTTCGGCTCGGTAGAACGCTGCAGCATCTGATACGCTGCGTGGTAGATCTGCAAAAGCTCCTGGGGAACTCCGAACCCGGGTTATTAAAAGGTACTGCCTCTCCACATACTTGCTTTGCATCTTAAAAGCCTTATCCGCCGTGATCTTCCTGGCCTCCTGGATCTCCTGGATGATGGCCTGGGCCTCATTCCGCTCGGTTTCCGCACCCTGACGAGCCTTGGTGAGTTCGGCCTCCTGAGCTGACGCATCATTCTCCAAGGTCTCACATTTTTTCACTGCATCTTGGAGCTCCTGCTGGATTTCCTTCACACGGGCCTTGAGCTTCTTATGGGCGGCTTGCTGCTGGACAGCCTTCTCCTCAGCCTCGCCCAGGGCCTTCCTCAGGGCCTCGACCTCGGTCGCGGCCCCTGCATACATTTCGACATTACAGTCAATACACAGCGTCTCCACTTTCCGAACACACAGCAAGACGTTACTTACCTTGCTTCTCCTGCAGCCGCACTCTAACCTCGCCGAGCTCATTCGCGGTCCGCTCTAGCCTCTGCTTCAGTTCAGAGACTTCGGCAGGATGAGAGGTCGCGGCCAACAGCGACGCCTACTCATGCACACATATCACGTTAGTTTCCGACACTAGAGGATTGATCCTCCATCCGGTTCCTCTTACCGAGCACCGGACAGTGTCTCAGGGGCTACTGACTATAGGAGGTTTTTTATCTGTCCCTTACCTCGAAACCTGTCAACAGGTAGCTGCAGGCTTTGTTCAGTCCACTCTTGGCGGACTGAACCTTCTCGATCACCGCGCTCATAAGAACACGATGTTCGTCCATAACGGAGGCGCCTCGTAGCGCCTCCATCAGGTTATCCAGGCGCCCCTGGATGGACAGGGACCACCGGCGGAAGTAGTGCACCCCCCTCCTTCGAAGAGGGCTGCCCGCCCGACTCCGGAGCCATATGGGTCTCCGGAATCGTATTCGGCTGAGGGCCGAGCTGGGTGCGGCCCCCCTCACCAGTCCCCACGGGGATCATTTCCTCCATGCGTCCGGCAGTGGAGGCTTCGCCTCGTGGTGCCTCCCGGACAGCGTCCTGGGCTCCCCCCCGGTTTGGATCGGCCCTCCGAGACAGCACTTCAGTGTCGTCCCCGGCCCCAGGGGAATAAGCAGGCGGTGGCGACTGGCTCGCCATCTCCGACGGAGCCAACGAACTTCCAGACGAGGATCGCTGGATTAGGTCGTGGGCCGGACTGCAATGGTACAGTTAATTGCATCAAGATAATGGAGAGAAAGGGCAGGATGCGCGCATAAATAAGCCATATCACTTATGATGCGCCCTTGGGCTTAGTGCGGGGGCATCGTTCTGGACTACTATCAACGTCCCACACGGTGTTGGCCGCCGGAACGCCCTTCCCCTTTATGGGTGCCTCCGCCTCCAGATGCGCCGGAGCTTCCCTCTTCTTCTTCCTCTCCTCAGGGGGAGGATTGTTTTCTTCCTCCTCCTCCTCTTCCCCGTCATTATCCTCAGGGACAGAGGAATGAGTTTCGTCGTCTTCGGACGCCGTGTCCGAAATACCCTTACGACGGAGGCCACTCTTGGCCCCCTTTGCCTTCTTCTTGGCCTTCTTCTCCGGCGCCTTATATGGCGCCGGCACTAGCATCTCCGCCAAGCGCGGGGTGACTGGTTCTTCGGGCAACGGAGCCGGACACTGGATCCCCTTCGCCCTCTCCGTCCAGTCCTCAAAGAGCAGCAATAAAAGCTCCGACATCATCCTCGAAACAATTAGGTTGAGGACTCATTCAAAATAACCTACCTTGCTGGTGGGCTGTGTACAATCGTGACCACGGTCTAAATCCGTGGCCGGTGGTTTTTCATTGCCCTTGAAGAGCAATTTCCATGCGCCTTCGTGTGTAGTCTCGAAGAGCCTCGGCAGGGTCCGGTGCCTCTTTGGATTGAACTCGCACAGCGGGCGGCTTCGGCGCGGGCATGGAAGGATCCGGCAAACTAACATCACCTGGATCACGTCAACCAGCTTGACGCTCTTGGTTACCATGCTCTGAACGCCCGTCTGCAGCGCTATAAGCTCGTCAGGAGAACACCAGTCCGGACTCTTCTCGACCCAGGAGGTCAGTCGCATAGGAGCACCGGAGCTGAATTCGGCAGCTGCGGCCCAGGTGGTGCCGCGTGGTTCTGTGATGTAGAACCACTGCTTCTGCCACTCCTTTACCGTATCCACGAAGGTGCCTTTGGGCCAATAGACGTTGGAAAATTTGCTCACCATTGCCCCTCCACACTCCGCGTGCTGGCCATCCACCACCTTCGGCTTCACGTTGAAGACTTTGAGCCACAACTCAGAGTGGGGTTGGATGCGGAGGAAGGCCTCGCACACGACGATAAAAGCTGAGATGTTGAGGAAGGAATTCGGGGACAGATCATGGAAATCTACCCCGTAGTAATACATTAACCTGCGGACGAAGGGGTGGATTGGAAACCCTAGCCCACGGAAGAAATGGGGGAGGAATACCACCCTCTTTGTGGGCTCCGGCGTGGGGACGATCTGTCCCTCAGCCGGTAGGCGGTGAACAATCTCCTTTGCCAAATATCCGGCCGCCCGGAGCTCAGTAATGTCCTCCTCCATGATGGAGGATACCATCCATTTGCCCTGACCACCGGATCCGGGCATGGTTGCTTGAGTGGAAAGGAGATGAAAACTTGGGTGCTCGAGCTCGAGATCGGGAAGGCGGAGACGAAGAAAAAGCGTGAGAAGAGGAAGAGGGGGTCCTTATCCTCTTATAAAGGCAGTAAACATTAAACGCCTCCTCGCTCGCCTTAAGATTCGCCTATTCCCAAACACTGTGCAAACGGCACGGTTGGGTTACCCATGCCCGCATTGATGAGAATCCTGCAATAAGGGGACATGATCTCTACTTCGACAAGACGTGCCAATACCGACCGCGTCTCGAAACATGGGACAAACAGTTCAAAATTGTGACCGAATGGACGTAATGCAGAAAGCTGTTAGTGGATGGAACTCGTGTAATATATATATATATATATTATCTGCGGTTGTGCATGGTGTTTAACAGGTCTGGATACAATCGTCGCATCCGAAGACCACCTTGGAGTTCGGAAGAAGGGGAACCCGCCTTGCAATGCCAAAGACAATCTGCACGCCGGACTCCTCGTCATTGAAGCCAGGTTCAGGGGCTACTGAGGGAGTCCTGGACTAAGGGGTCCTCGGGCGTCCGACCAGTTATCCATGGGCCGGACTGATGGGCTGTGAAGATACGAAGGCCGAAGACCCGTGTCCGGATTGGACTTTACTTGGCGTGGAAGGGAAGCTAGGCGACCTATTATGAAGATTCCCACCTATGTAACCGACCTCATGTAACCCTAGATCTCTCCGGTGTCTATATAAACCGGAGAGCATAGTCCGGATAGGACAGATTCATTACCATATACTCATAGGCTAGACTTCTAGGGTTTAGCCATTACGATCTTGAGGTAGATCAAGTCTTGTAACACTCATATTCATCAAGATCAATCAAGAAGGAAGTAGGGTACTACCTACATAGAGAGGGCCCGAACCTGGGTAAACATTGTGTCCCTCGTCTCCTGTTACCATCGATCCTAGACGCACAGTTCGCGACCCCCTACCCGAGATCCGCCGGTTTTGACACCGACACCCCCCCACAAGCACCCCCAGGCGAAGGGGAGACTAGAAAACGCCTTTCATTTTCCCCCCTTCAGCGGTCCTAGCCGCCTTCCTTAACAAGCCCTCGAGCCTCCTTTGCGCCGCCTTCCTCATAGAAGCCGCTGGGTTGACCCCGAAGGCCGAATTCAATGGTAGAGAAGGCTTTAATAAGAATTTGGCCATGAGAGACATTCTTAAGTATTGCAAAAGAGGGGGCCTGCTGATAGAGCTGGACGGGGAGGCGATACTTGTTATCAGGTCAGAGAGAGGGTTGGCCCGTAAGCTGGCCCCCTTTAAAAGCCATTCCTTATTAATAAGGATTTTTTACACGCGATGTGCCGATGACTTACTACTGGGAATCGTGGGTTCCGTATTTCTTCTCATAGAAATACAAAAAAGTATCACCCACTTCCTACAATCCGGTCTGAACCTTTGGGTAGGCTCCGCGGGATCAACAACCATAACTGCACGGAGTACGATAGAATTCCCCATTACGGTCATTCAAGAAGTCCCCCCGAGGACGACTCCCATACAATTCTTGCGAGAGCTGGAGAAGCGTCTACGGGTAAAGCACCGTATCCATATAACTGCCTGCCACCTACGCTCTGCCATCCATTCCAAGTTTAGGGACCTAGGTTACAGTATCCCTATCAAAGAGCTGATGAAGGGGATGAGCGGAAGAGGTTGTCTACTGGACGCAGTTCAACTAGCGGAGACTCTTGGAAAAGATGGACTAAAAAGTCCCCAAGTTAGCGTATTATGGGGGACCGTCAAGCACATCCGGCAAAGATCGAGGGGGATCTCGTTGTTGCATAGCTCAGGTCAGAGCAAGGTGCCATCAGGCGTTCAACAGGCAGTCTCACGATCGGGCATGAGTGTCATGAAGAAGAAATTGTATACTCCCTTTGGCCAGGAGGCGGCGGGGGAAGGAAGGGGACACTGGGCGGGATCTTTCAGCAGCGAATTCCCCATACAGATAGAGGCGCCTATCAAAAAGATACTCCGAAGGCTTCGGGATCGAGGTCTCATTAGCAGAAGAAGACCCAGGCCAATCCACGTGGCCTCTTTGACCAATGTCAGCGACAGAGACATAGTAAATTGGTCCGCGGGCATCGCGATAAGTCCTCTTTCCTACTACAGGTGCTGCGACAACCTTTACCAAGTCCGAACGATTGTCAACTACCAGATCCGCTGGTCCGCTATATTCACCCTAGCCCACAAGCACAAATCTTCGGCACGGAATATAATCCTAAAGTACCCAAAAGACTCAAATATAGTCAATCAAGAAGGTGGTAAGACCCTTGCTGAGTTCCCAAACAGCATAGAGCTTGGGAAGCTCGGACTCGGTCAAGATCCGAACAACGAAGGAGCACTCAACTACATGTTTAATAAGTAGTTGTCTTTTTCTATTTGGATTTTAGCGAACAGGCGTTTACATGAGATTAGTTGAGTAGGCTTGCCTTATCTGCTATAAGATAGCTAGTTGCGGGGCTTTCGAAAAAAAAGGTTGAAGGCTTCGCTATCGCTCATGGCTTGTATTGTAGTCGTAGTCTTGTAGCCAGCCCTCCATGCCTCTTTAGTCTTTCTAATCCTGAGGCCTTTTTCCTTCGTTCATTTTGCGGTAGCTTACGCGTCAGAAAAATAGAATGTAACACCCCGGATGTAAATTTCCATATTTGTAACTCCAACTCTTGCCATTTTAGGCTATGTGTTATGATATTCCCTCCGTTGTTGGGTTTTGTTTTTTGTTTTGCATTTTGTTCATGTCATGCATCCCATATCATGTCATCATGTGCATCTTATTTGCATACGTGTTCGTCTCATGCATCCGAGCATTTTCCCCTTTGTCCGTTTTGCAATCCGACACTCCCTCGTGCACCGGCGCACCCTTTTGTTTCTTTTCGTGAGCGGGTGTTAAACGTTCTCGGAATGGACCGAGTTTTGCCAAGTGGCCTTGGTATACCACCGGTAGACCACCTGTCAAGTTTCGTTCCATTTGGAGGTCGTTTGATGCTCCAACGGTTAACCGGGTAACCGCAAAAGCCTTTTGTGTGTTGCAGCAAAACCCCCCTCCAAACATCCCAATAACCCCTCTAAGTCACCTCCATGCTCTCGGTCGTTCGATCACGATCGTGTGGGCGAAAACCGCACTCCATTTGGAGTCTCCTAGCTCCCTCTACCTATAAATATACCCTTCCCGTCCAAAATCCCGGATGAAACCCTACCAAATTCGCCCTCCGCCGCCACCGGACGAACCCGCCACCGCAGCCGCAGCAGTCACCGCCCACCATGTGGCCTCCGCGCCGCCCGTACGCCGCCGGCCCGCCGCGGCCCAAGGCAGGCCTGCCCGGGCCCGAGCTCCGCCGCCCCGTGCCCAGCTCCTCCCGCGCGCGCCTCCGCCCGCGAGCTCTTCGCCGCCGCCGCCCGCACTCGCCGCTCGCCGCCCGCCGACGCCCAGCCGACGCCCGCCGTCCATGCCCGCGCCCCGGTGTCCTCCTCCCTCTCCGGCCGTCGTCGCCCTCTCCTCTGGCCGGCTCCGTCCTCGATCTCCGGCGAGCTCACCCCAGCGCCTCGGTTTGCGCGCGCCCCGATCCAGATCCAAAGAGAGGTTGACTTTCCCCCCTCTCGAATTTTTCTCCAAGTCCCGAAGTTCCAACATTCTGGTGCCATGTTCATTGCATCATAACTTTTTGCATACTACTCCGTTTCATGCGCATGATATATCGAAATGTTCGCCTCGATATGCTCCTCATTTTGTTCCATTGTTCCATGCTCGTTTGTGTCCACCTTGATGCCCAAATCTCTGGTGCAAGAGTGCTATATGATGTTTACTGCTGTTACTTATCAGAACTTGGTGTTTTGTTATTTTTGTTGCATTTGAGGTGTGCATCTTATGAGCATGAGCTCTACAGGTGTTTTGATCTATGCCATGCCATCTTTACAGAGGTTTATGCCATGTATTTTTGTGATCTATGTGGTGACTATCACAAGCATGCAAACTAGGCTTCGTGATGTTTCTGTTTCCAGGGACTGCTGTTATTTTGTTGCCATGTATCTATGTGTCTACAGTGAGATCCATGCTTATTTTGGGTATGTTCAGTAAGGATGTTTTGTAGATATAGTTGTGCTCTATCCGTCCATATCCCTGTTTGCAATTATGGAGCGCCCTAACATGTCTTAATCTTTCTCTACTTTTGCTATAAAATATTTCTGGCAGAATGTTAACATGATATTCAATTTTGCCAAGGTTGTTGTAGTTGATCCATACATGCTATGTATTTGCTCTTGCCATGGTTAGCTTCATAAACATGCCATCTTACTGTATGTATGATTTTTTTTCATGCATTGCTTTGTAATTAGTGAGTCAAGCTCACCAAGATGTCTTTATAATGCTGTTAATGCCATGCTCTGTTTTCTGCAAAGTCTGAAATCTGTTAACGAAACTTGCTATGTTTACATGGGTGCCATCATATCTTATGATCCTTTTTGGCTCCTGGCCAGTAAGGGACTTCTGTTCTATGCTTTTAGTAGATTAATTCCATGCCTTTTTTTGCTATGTTAAGTTCCTGTAGCATGTTGATTGCTTGCTCTGAACAGTGCTACCTGATGCTGTTTCAGCCATGTCCAGTAATTTCACCAAGTCTATGAAGCTGATATCTTTTGCATTTTTGCCATGCTTGTTTGAACCTATTACGTTGTGATCTAGCCGTAGCTCAGTGTTCATCTTTTGTCAAGCATCTCCTGTAGATAACTTCCATATTCTTTGTTGCTATGTTGGGGTGCTGTAGCTTAGTTACTTGATGTATTCTAAGAGCTATCATGCTGTTAATCGCAGATTTGTGTCATTCTTGTTTTGCTTGCCATTTGCAAAACGTGCATCCGTTTCCGGTGATCTTTATATCGATTTCGACCGAAATCATCTCATATTTCCAGTGGCATACTTGGTTTGCCAAGTTACTGCCTTGTTCATCCTTTTTCTTCCGGAGTACGCATACGCATCGCATATCATATCTTGCATATCATGCATGTATTGCATCATGTTGCTTGTGCATTTCCCGTGATTGATTGTGGTTCCATTGCTTGTGTTCTTGTTGTGGGTAGAGCCGGGAGAAAAGTTCGTGAATGAGGAACCTGTTGAGTACGCTTACGAGGATCAAGCTTTCGACAACTCTGAGAACCTTGCAGGCAAGATGACCATACCCTCGAAATCACTTCTATCTTTGCTTTGCTAGTTGCTCGTTCTATTGCTATGCTGCACTACCTACCACTTGCTATATCATGCCTCCCATATTTGCCATGTCAAGCCTCTAACCATCCTTTCCTAGCAAACTGTTGTTTGGCTAAGTTACCGCGTTTGCTCAGCCCTTCTTATAGCGTTGCTAGTTGCAGGTGAAGTTGAAGTTGGTTCCATGTTGGAACATGGATATTTTGGAATATCACAATATCTCTTATTTAATTATTGCATCTATATATTTGGTAAAGGGTGGAAGGCTCGGCCTTATGCCTGGTGTTTTGTTCCACCCTTGCCGCCCTAGTTTCCGTCATACCGGTATTATGTTCCTTGAGTTTGCGTTCCTTACGCGGTTGGGTGATTTATGGGACCCCCTTGACAGTTCGCCTTGAATAAAACTCCTCCAGCAAGGCCCAACCTTGGTTTTACATTTGCCTACCTAAGCCTTTTTCCCTTGGGTTTTCGCGAGCAAGAGGGTCATCTTTATTTAAACCCCCGGGCCAGTGTTCCTCTGAGTGCTGGTCCAAACTAGAGCCACTTGCAGCGCCACCTCGGGGAAACTCGAGGGCTGGTTTTAGTTGTACGTAGTGTTCATCCGGTGTGCCCTGAGAACAAGATATGTGCAGCTCCTAT
>NC_057802.1:194017088-194162999 GCF_018294505.1 Triticum aestivum
AAACCCTGCTCTTTGCCTGCTTACCGAGCTCTCCTCATACCGAGTATCTAGGCATTTCTTCTCACAGACCGGTTGGGAGAAAGTTGGCATTCTTTAATATGTCACTGGGGACCCGTACTTACTTGATGGAATGGATGGGATGATGTGTTTCAGTTCAGCCAGTAGTGGAGGTTTCCTCGGCCTAGTCGCGTAAGAGCCCCCTTCTTTTTCTAGTTAGTTGAAAGAAAAGCAATGGGGAAGGTTGGCTTACCAGTTAATTGGTCTGTATCATATCTTGCTATGGTGGGACATCCTCTTCAGTTTAGGTATCCGGGCTGGCTGTTAGCTTTAGTCGTTCGGCACTCTTCCTTCATTCTCATTCAACAAGGAGAAGTGTCTAATCAAAATCATTGGTTGAGCCTCGCGTATATTATATGATGTCGTCCTGGAATTGAACTAGCGTTTAAGGTCGATCAAGTTCAAACAATTCGGCTCTGCAAGATCAATCAGATATCAAGTAAGAGATAGGCGCTTCCTATTAGTTATAGACTGCTTCTGTGACAAGTGGATCCCTTTAGGTTTAGTTGTTAATTGTACTATTCTCTTCAATAATTAGGTCTTCCGTATTCCTATTGGGGTCAGTGGTCTTCACCACTCACTGAGTCTGGATTCGTTTCATGGGTATTATTTGATGAGTGATCATCAATCTCTTCCATTGCTCCTATGTGCTGCTATACATACAAGGTACATGGGCCATGGGGCCTAACACACACTATACAGCCCAGCCCAATACTCAACACTCCCCCGGCTAAAGATATCTAACATGCCTATCTTGTTACAAATTGCTAAACCCTCACAAGGACCTACTCGTTTAGTAAAACAATCAGCTACCTGTTCACTATACTTAATGTTACCCCCTTCTTCGACCGAACAATCTCAATCCGAAGGAAGTATCGAAGAGGTCCAAGATCCTTTACCTCAAATGCTTCTCCCAGTCTTGCCTTCAAACATTTTATTTCTTCAACATCGTCTCCAGTAATCACAATATCATCCACATACACCGCCAAAATGGTGATATGGATTCGTCTATGCCGGTACTGTATGATCTCCATTACACTGAGAGTAGCCCATACCACAAACAACTCTCCTGAACCTGTCCACGCCCGTGGCGACTGTTTCAAGCCATACAAAGATTTCTTGAGCCTACACACCTTCCCATCAGTCTGTTTGTTCCAAAACCTGGAGGAATGTCCATATGGATCTCTTCTTGTAAATAACCACCATGAAGAAAAGCATTCTTCACATCTAGCTGATGTAAAGGCCACCCAAAGTAAGTTGACTGCGCATGAGATTAAGGTTCTCACCGTGTCCATCTTCGCCACTGGTGCTTTGGTCTCATCATAGTCTATCTCCCGTCTTCCTATAACCTTTTGCAATTAGCCTTGCCTTCTATCTATCCACCTTACCCTCTGGAGTCTGTTTTACGGTGAACACCCATTTGCATCCAACTGCTCTTTTTCCTGCTGGGAGTGGAAGAAGATCCCACGTCTTGTTCTTCTGAAGTGCACCAAGCTCCTCCTTCATTGCGTCTTTCTTTCCACCGGGGATCCAGCTTTGCAGCCTTCCAATCCTTTGGAATAGACACTGATTGTAGAGATGCAATGAATGCTTTGTGTGCGGGTGAGACATAAGAGTCTGAAACTCCATTTGCAATGTCATGCTCATAGCCATATCGGACCGGAGGCTTTCCAGCATTAGTCCTAGTCTCTCTGCGTAGTGCAAGCGGCAATTCCAAAGAAGTATTACCACCTGTCTCATTTTAACCTCCATCTTGCTCTTGTGGCTCCTCCTCGACTACCTCAGGTTGCTCTTGTGGTTCTTCATCCAAGACCACTAGCGGTACAAGAAGAAGGGGTCCCGGCTCGGGGGCGGGGGTATCTTACTTCTTTTCCTCTGCGTTCGTGACAAGCTAGTAGGCACTCTTGTGTGGGTTGGCTCATTCCCCTGGAAAACGAATATTAAGAAGATAGATACCATTCCGTCGATACTAGATTCATTCTTTCTGCTCAAAAAGAACAAAGCCTCTATTGTGGGAAAAGTCTTTGAAACCCGAAGTTCTAAAATAGAAAATGGAATGAAGAAGGGGTGTGACCTTATGGCCAACTATACTAGCTCCCCTAGAGGGATAATATAGCTCCTAAAGGATGATTGTTTATGGTATATTACCGTAATTGGAGAATTTGACCTGGTGCTGACTTGCTGCTGTTCTGAGAAGGGGACCTTGCAAAGCTTGACAAGTTTTTTTTATATTTATCGATCCAATCTGTCTACAGATAGGCGCCTGCTGTGGCAGCAATTAATTAATCTCCGCCTTAGCATACAAGGACCATGGCTCGCAGCGGGTAGTTACGGTGGTTTTGAGGAGACCCGCTCAAGGTCGCTGGTTCGGAGCTATTCCGAGATCTCAAGGAGCGCCAAGCTCAATACGTGCAAGAAGAAAGAAAGGCTTCCACCTACGACTGCAGCTGCTGGTACTTTATCTCTGTCGCTTTCAACTCCCACTCCTTCTCCCTTTGGTTTCTATAGGAAGTGAGACAGAATAATATATCTTGTGTAACTAATCTTTCTTATCGAAAGGTTATAGTTCGTAGATCATTTCTATAAGGACTATTTGAGCCATATCCGGTGCTTTGGACCTCTTTTAGCTGCTAGGTATCTACTGGGTTCAATCCCCACTTCCGCTTGAAATGAGTAAGTCAATCCTCTTGCTCGGCTGTGATACGAATACTATTCATACGCAGACCCGGATCCAAGATATGGGGCATAGACAGATAAGAATGGCTTCTGAGTTGCATTCATTGCACTCTGGAATGTGGGGCTCCTTGGCTGATGTGATGGAGCGGTATCAGCAGATACTTGCAAAGATCAAATCAAGCAGAAGAAACAAGGAAGTTAACTCCGCGCCATCGGCCACCTTAACACGAACAGCTTGGGACAGAGGTGTAATGCCTGACAGAGAATCAGCAATAGAATGAATTTTGCATGCATTTTTCATCGAGTGAAACTACTTGAATAAACTGGAAGTTTTAAACCAAGTACTCTTGAAATCGCTACCCCCTGGGATGGAAAAAGAGGCTCAGGTTTTAGCCCTCCGTTTTACCCCGGAAGTCGTTGTTCGTCTTTCGATATGAGAGGATGGCAAGTGTCCGCAATGACTTAGCGACTTAGCCAATTGGTTACAGATTCTAGACTGATCGATCAGATCACATCATCTCGAGCAAAGAGCTGAGAGCAGAGAAGCGACATCGCTTCGACACTCCTTCCTCTTTTCATTATGAAACCAATATCAAGCAAGATATGAAGAAGAGGGCGGCTCCCTGGATTGAACACATAAAGTAGTGCCAAGATCTCCTCTATGCGAGAGAGAAGTTCTCAGAAATGATGGAGCTGTTGGTTTCGGTCATTGTACGCTTGGTTGCTAAACCGCACCCTTTACGGCGTCTGTAGGAAGAATTCATTCTGGTCCCAAAACTTATAAGAGATCTCGGTAGTGAATATGCAATGCTGAATTCCAATAAGTTGGTACTTCGCACAAGGAAGAAGCTCGTGTTAAAGATAGTTTCATCCAGACCGAACCCTACCTTAGCGTCTCATCCCCACCCACCAAGTCTTTATCCGCGGTGAAAGGAGTGGTTTAATTCGATGCAAGGTGCAAACGAGCTTTTCCAAAGATGGAGTCCTTTCAGAAATACATGTGCCAGAAGAAAGCAGATTCTTTTTCTATCATAAAATGAATCTGCTTTCTGATGGCCATTTCGGTCCGTTGTGGGACCACGGCTTGCAAAGAAGGTATTTAGCGCAAAGAACTTCTTCCGCTTTTGGGGATTCCACTAATTGATAGAAGGAAGTGGATGCGGCAGGATTGGCCCCAATTGAATCACTAGTAGAAGAGATCCACGTGCAGAGACTGTTAGGGAGATGCAGATGGAGGGACGTTTGGATTGCTGCTAGAAGGGCTTACGACGAATAGATTGTTGGAATGGCTTTAAGTGAAAGGGAATCCGGCAGCTTATATAGCGCTAGTGAGAGGCCTCCTAGTCTATTTCGATGGACGTCTCCTAATCCTTCTTTTTCTATGGGTTCAGGAATGCCATGCCAATAACAGATAGAGCAGCTAATGGTCAAGCCAGAGGCAGCAGGTCTCATTCCAGACTCCACTCAGAATACCCGGCTCTTTTTCTAGACTCCACTAGGAAGACCTTGCTCTTTCACAGATACGGGGATCAGACATGGCTATCGCTTCGACAGCTTCTCCGGATGAAAAGACGCCGCCCAATGGATGGAGTTGGAGGGACACGGAATCCTTCCTAAGATGTGCCTAGAGAGAACAATCCT
The DNA here is from genome assembly GCF_018294505.1 of Triticum aestivum. Lineage (NCBI taxonomy): Eukaryota > Viridiplantae > Streptophyta > Magnoliopsida > Poales > Poaceae > Triticum > Triticum aestivum. The sequence goes on from NC_057802.1 coordinate 194,021,463, forward strand.
TTCAGAATCTCGTACGTCTAAGTGATCAACTACTTGTGCCTCCGAAAAGCTAGAAATCAGTAAAAGGAATGATCTACAGATAGAGGGTTCAAACCATATAGCAGCACTCATCCCGCCCTGACCCGAGTCCCCTAGCCTCTCAGCTTCAGCAGTTGTTGTAAGGAGAAGTAGCAGGATTGTTAGTTTATGTGCCGAGCAGGCGCAGGGATGAGAAGAGAATTGCATAGAATAGAAGCAGCTAAGGCTCCTTCCTCTTCAGATTCCTACTAAAGGGCGGCAGGTGAGTGAGTCGGCCGCATTGTTCCATCAGTGTGTCAAGGTCCATCAGTGTGTCAAGCAAGTTAGAAGAATAGCTTGTGCTTGTAGTGCAACAGTTGCTGCAAGAGCAAGAGCTACTGGTAAGGTTTAGTGTACGAGCCAGATCAGAACCTGAACTCGATTTGTCACTGTGCGCCGCTAGGGCAAGGTCAGAATGAAGATAGCAAGGGACGTTACTCCAACTAGAGTAGTGAAATACCGAAATCAAGGAATCTCTCCGGGAAGACAGTCAAGGAAAGGGAAACATTACTCTACTAAGAAATAAACTCGTATAAGAAAGAAGAGACTTGGATTCCGGATTCCAATCTTTGATCCAGTTTTAGGCCAGTGCTCAAACTTGGAGAGAAAGAGCTTTTCCCTCAACTTCACTCCCTTGACTTGACTCCCGACCGATGATCCTACTAACGTCATTTTGACAGCTATGGATATGGAATTCAAGCATGCGTAGACACCGACCATATAGATTCTCTGACCTCTGCCCTGGAACCCCACATCGGGAGGCTGCCAGTACGTACTGCTATTTGACCTCGATACCCAGTCCGCTGATAAGAAAACTTCTGTTTCACTTAGGTGCTGCCAGTGTGGAAGAGGAGATTCGAGCCTCATAAGTGAATACGGAAATCCATCTGAACTGGTATCCATCCCTGGTAAGTAAGCTTCCTCGCTCGGTTTGTTTGCTATTGCTATAGTTCGATCCTTAAAGAGAATCACTGGCCCGGCTATCTCGAGGGATGGGATGAGAATTGGAATGAGAATAGGAATTGGAGAACAGAAGCAAGTGTGGAAAATGTTACTAATGTCAATTAAAAGAGTTGGCATCGGATCAGTGGTGTCGTTCGGATAGAGGGAACGAATAGTGGGTGAAATCCAAAAATCTTCTTTCCTTTTGGGGATGAGAGCGACTACACTACATAATTGGAACTTGCCTTTGCTTTATTGCCTTAGCTTCATTGGTATTGGAATGAATTGTCTTCTATGTGGAGATCCAAGGCTTGGTTTTCTAGCGCGAAAGCCGTTGCTAGCATCTGTTTGATTGCTGGGTTGGGTTAGCAAGTTATTTATTATCCATTGGCCACATCGCGATAGCCGTACTAGAACTTGACTTTCCCATTCTTGAGCCTGGCCACTACTTTGTTTGATTTTCTTGTCCGGGGTTGATGGATTTGCTGCTCTAAGGCATTGGAGGTTTAAAATTAGCATCTCGTAATGATCAGGATCTCTTGCCAGGTCAGGATAGCATCCATTCACTAATCGAAATCCGCTTTTCATTCTTGTTTATGGATATGGATCTGTTGTATCTGCTGGAGCTTGCCCCGGGCATTCAAGCAAGAATTTCCTGCTCCCTGTTCTCCGATAGATCTGCTCTACGTTCCGGACTGGCCGGCCTATTATCACAACTTCTGATTCCCTGAAAGCCTAGCTATCAACCATCGACCGAGGATCAAGAGCAAGTTCATTTTCCAAATCCATATTCTGGTCTCTGGGCAAGGAAGTGAAGCACAGCTGTGTTTCTGGGGAAGCAGGTTTCCGCTCTTCCTTCGACTTCGATATATGTTATTTCTGAGGAATGTTACTAATCCGAGTAGTTGTTGTTGTTGATGGACGACTAGTTCGAGTAGTCGTTGTTGATGCCAGTCCAGTGTGGGTAGACGAACTAACCTAACCGTCAACTAAAAGCAAGCTGTAGAAATGGGGATCAGTGGCAGAATTTACATATAAGTTCTAAGTAAAGGTTTCAGGACTCAGTGGAAGTGATCCGGCAGACCAGTCAAAGAAAAGATTGATCAACCACTCACAACTGGAATCAAGCAATCCTATCCCAACAACCCAAGATCTTAGACTCGGCCAGGGATCATTTCTATCTCTATCTCTTGTGACCTGGAGAACTGCACTTTGAAACAGGCATGTCAATCAGAAACAGCCACAGGAAGCCCTCGGATTGAAGCTGAATCCGCCGTTCCGGATCGGCAGGAAGGTATCGGGCCAGAAATCTCAGGAAAAGCAGTTTTTCTTTAGTGAATTGACGCGATCTATCCTCTGTTATCAACCCAATGAGTAACGTATAATGTGTAGAAGAAAAATGGAAGCTTTATAGCACATTCCCTCTCTTTATCGGGATTTCCTTCAACGGGTTTCAAAAGTGAGTTCTAGGGCAGATTCGTCTAAAGAAACAGGGCTTGTCCCAAAGCCAACTCATAACAGGCTCCCTGACCCACGAAAAGTTTGATTTCCTTGCATCGCGACTTGCTTCTCTTTTCATTTCACATCCGAGGATCGATTTCAAGAACATGGTCAACTTCCATTCGATTCGCACTCTTGATGAAACGCATCGCTCCGCACTCTTGTTCAAAACTCTACTCTGGAGAAGGGCCCCCGGCTAAAGAGAAAGATCTGATCTGTCTTGTCCCTTGGGATCTTAAGTGTGGAAAGAGTCTAGTCTCTTCCATTGCCAAAGGTGAGTGTAGGTTGTCTTTCTACTCGGATAGGAGTGCGCGCTAGAAATCTCTTCTCTTCTCTTCAGCAACAGTGGATTTCTGAAGCAAAGGTCGAGTACTACTGATTCCCCATTGGCCAGGTCCCAGCGTAAAATGGATCTCTGATCTTGCCATTCCTTCAGATCTGGAAGTTTGCACTTTCTTCGGAATGTTAAATAACGTATCAAATATGCCTCTGGCGAAAAGAAGGTAGGTAGAATGAAAGGAAAACAAACACGGAATTGGAGAATCAGTTGTTCCTTTGCAGTGAGTGATTCAAGCTCGTTCTCAGTCATATCCACTATAGGAGGTTTGCTACACGAAGAACGGGAACAGGCAGGCTGTTGCTTGAAGGAAACTAGGAACTGGGATTGATTGCCCGCTCTGAGATCGGTATTCATTCTTTTCTCCTCGGTTCTGGGTCTTCATCTGTTCTGTAGACTAGACCCGCACATAAGGAGAAGCTAGCCTAGGAATCAGTCAACTAGACTCGCACTGAAAGCCAAGCCATTCAACAGGGATTCTCTGAACTAATACGATATGACTATTCAACTTCCAACTATCTCCCCTGCCCTGTTGAGGTAAGAACCAAGACAATAAGGAAAACCTCTAGAGCACTTAGCCAAGCCTTAGCCTGATATTGAGAGAAGATAGTAGTTCCACACACTGAACTAGCCTTAGATCAAATCTGGGAGGATGCCATACCCATATCCCTTCTTCCCAAGCTCAAAACCATTACTGACGGAAATATACGCAGCACTCATAAATGAAACTAGACCCGCACGCATCGCACCTAAAAAGCAAGTTCAACCAACCAACCAAGCAAGGAAGTGAGCTCCCTATAAAGAAACTTCGCCCAAAGCAAAGAAATGGTTTCGGTAATGGCACATCTTCACTTCACAGTCTTTCTTGAGCCTCATCAGCCCAACAAGCAAGCTTTTTTATTGCTACGCGCCTCCGCCTCTCTATATAATGATAATGGGAAGAATCTTTTGAACCAGAATCATCTAGTTATATAAATTACTTATATAGTTAGTTAGAAGACAATCTCCCATTTATTGCTTTTGCATAGCATTGAGCATTATATGTGGTTAGCTGCGGATCCAGTGGATAATGCGAGACTACAACGTATAGTGTTACCGACAATGTTTCGCTTTCGTCTTTGGTGCCTGGCGTGGTGCTATCATCACATTGATCTACCCGCCCTTCTATTCCCTTCCCTAGCTTTCGTGTTTGACTAGTAGCACCATATTTCGATTCGGCTGCAAACTTAGCACAATGCCCTGTAAGCTAAACACTCGATTCTACATCTCCGGGAATGTAATGAACTTCTACTTGTAGATAGGTCTAATAGATAAACGGCTAATAGATATACGGGGGCCCACTAGTCCTGTATTGCGGTAGTTCAATACATACTGACAATGAGAGAACGAACCCAGTACCTATAGTACAACAAACACCACCATTACTTGCGTCACTAAATTGAAGCATAGAAAGAGGTGGACCGCGCCTTGGATAATTGGTCGGATATAGCCGTAGACCGTAGAACTCGATCGGACACACAGGGTACGGTACAGAACTCCTCAAGACACAGTAGTCAACTGCTTCACTCCTACGCATTATCCTTTCTTTGAAAGGCAAGATTAGGGAGCCAATTGAGTGAACAGACGAAGTAGCTTGCTTTGTACTACCGACATCTTAATACGATATTCTTTGCTACCTTTTCCAATGACAAGCCAGACTTCAGAACTGATTGGACACCAGAGTAGATAGCTTACTTGGGACTACCGAAACTACCAAAGAGCAGCTCTCATTTTTCTAAAGAGGAGGTGGATTTCAGTGATAGTGAAAAAGAGAGACCAACAGAAGCCCTATCTGGGCGAAGCAAGCCAGTGCCAGTGCAAGGAGCAAGCTTACCTGCCTCTGGAGTGGAGTGATCCAGTTCCAGCGCCATCATAATATGACATTCTAGGGTTGGCGCATCAGAGAAGATCCTGTAAAGGGTGGTACATTTTCTACTACTTCACTCGAGAAAATCGAATGCATTTCTGGGTCCTATCCTCACCTGCTTCTCTCTTCTGCATGACTGTTCCGTTCCCTCCTGGCATCTTAGAGAAGTCAAGTATTCTACTTCTGATCTGTCAACTCTGACCCACAACTAGCGCCAGGGAAATGCTATTCTCGAAAGCAAGAGATTGAGTGAGATATGCAGCAAGCAAACAAAAATGGAACCCAGCAACCCGGAAACTACAGAAGCCTATCTAGCTTATACGATCACAGAAATGAGGGAAGGAGAACGAGAACATCCACGGAAGATAATGATTCCAAATGGTGAGGGTTCTTTCCCTATCAATCTGCCCTGACCCATCAAGCTATTCAATAGCAATCCAGCCAGACTACTTTAAAGGGTGCCACTAGACTCTGACAGAAACATAGCCCTAGGACAAGGATACCCATCATTCCTATTCAAGGACTGGTCCAATTCTCTTCATTCACCATATTTAAGGGGATGCTTGGGGGCCCATGACATCCTTCCTAAACAGGAGCTATTGATCCAACACCTGAGCCATATTCATTGCGATGAGAAATCCGGTTGCTAAAAGAGGAAGAGCTTCTAAGTTCGAGTCCTGATCCCGAGATCAATGGGTTTCCACTTATGCCCGGACCGGAAGTAGCATATATGAATTAAAGTGAGATCTAATCAACCAAGTTGCGTGAGGATTCTGAGATTATGTATTGGTCATTGGCTACAGGTGAATATAATTAGGTTCGTTGATCATCCAATGTGACCCGCATCCTGTCGCGCATTAATTAAATGGTGGGCTATAGAAGTGGGAAAGTACGGGCAGTTATGTTTCCTTTGTTTCAAAACAATGTTAAAAAGGAGGGTGTGATGAAGTTGGGAGGAGGGGGCAAGGTATATAGAATGTGAACAATGGGTGGAAATCAGAGATTAGTGCCAGAACAGCCGTTGCACAAATATGAGAAATCAAGGGTTGTGGATGGTGGAAAGTATCGAGTTGTTCTAGTTCCTAGCCTTGGTGGTTGGCCCATGCCCGAGGGATAGTATGGCGCATTTCTTTCTGCGGGAACTAAACAAGTTGCCAATAATAATAGATATCCCATAATACTTTAGGGAAAATTCGGGATGGGATATTCCTTTTCTTTTGGATGAAGGATATGAATTGAAAATCTAAGCAATGAAAAGACATGAGCAGAACAGAGGAGATTCTGCGGTTCAAAGTCTATAGTTCATGGTTCTCACCATGGCCCGGCCCGGACTGGTATGATTTATCCTATATGTTTTAGGAGTTGTGCCTTGAGTAGAAAGGTCTATTCATTGAAGGGCCTCTCCTTTCCGTTGTCTACGAGATATTTCTCATTTGTCCTAGAACTTGCACAGGAGCACTCTAGTATTGCACAGGATCATTCCTCACAGAGAAGAGCAGTCTTGATCCATCCACCTGGGAACCCTGAAAGCTTGCTCTGGCACTAGTCCATCCCAGCAAGAAAACAGATGCGAGTGCTTTAACTCGGCTGGCTTGATAGCTAGAAAATCCCTTGCCCAACAGGAACAGGATCTCTTGCCGGCACCAGCACGAATCAAACTGCGGATCAGGCATGTGGAAATGAATCTCTTGGATGCTCTGGGATTGGGGAAGTGAAAGAAGTTATCGAGTCAAGTCGGGAAAGCAGTCGAGCTACTACAGTACAAGAAGAAAATGTATTCGCAATGAGAAATAACATATGGAATCTGCCACCCAAAACAATAGGAATAGGCTTGCTTGTCCGCTCTTAGATCGGTCCATAGCTCAGGCTCTGGTTTCTAGCAGATGTGAATGAATTCATTTCTACTCTACTCCGGGGAATGGCCTGTCATTCGTACATTCGTATTTGTATTGAATTGGTGGAAGGAAGCAGCTGGCATTCTTGTTCGAAGGAAAGGTACTTGTTAGAGGAGAGAAAGCGTATTAGTGCTCTGGGTTAATCGGTCGGGTAGAAGCTCGTAACAAGAGCAAGCATCGGAGAAAGCGTATGTACTCGTTCTCGAGTCAGGAAAGCACTTGTTGGCATTGGCGTCGGAAAGTAAAAGGAAGCAAGTAGTTTCGGCATTGGCTACTACTTCTTCCCCATGGGCTAGGTTCTGTTCTCGAAATAGCATAAGTGATCCTGCGAAACCGCGATGCCAGACCAATCAAGCGTATCATGTCGACTTTCGAATCCGGGACTTGACTATCCTTGAGATAGCAGTTCCCTGGTCAGGAAAGCGGAGTCACTAGAACGATAGGAGATACACGCACATCTCGATAAGCCAATCCCAATCCCTTCAACCCAACCTTTACCAAAAGGGGAAACTATAACAACAATGACCCTGACTCGGATTCCAATAGGGCTTCTGCTTCTTCTGCTTGGCAAGGTCAAGTATATACAGAGTCTAAAGCCACAAGAGAAGGTATGATAGGACAAGTGCCTTTCGATGCCTTGTAACCATTTCCATGTTCTGGTCCGGGTTCTAGGTCTAAAAGAAGCATTGGCTGTGTTGATCTGTCTCCAGGTCGTCTATTTGAAAGGGAAAGCAGTGTGTTCGTTCCTCTACTATACGGAATCCTGGATATCTTGCCTTGGTTCCGACTCTAAACAGTTCTAAATAGATTCTTTCTGCATACTGATGTTGGCAGTTATGCCTAGGTGATAGATGTATGTTGCTGGATTGGAAAGCTATACGATCCCTTTTATTCAATTATGACAGCTGAGAGGAATTGGGGATGGCCCCACTAGAGTTTCCAAAATGAATCGAATTGAACCCTATTGTTTTTTCACTATAAATTCCATAGTATCAATACAATAACCTTTGAGAAATTGTGAGAACGGGAAGATGCAATCATTTAGATGGTGAAAATAGCCGAGAGTTGAGCAACTCCTAAAAGCACTCACAATGAATGGTACCAGCGGATACCAACCAGATAGAAACATGCTGAGAAATCTCTGTTATAGCTGAAACTAATATACCAATCCTATCCGTGACCCTTTCCACATTCTTTTCTTAGTCACCTAACCTATGACTGCTTTTTCTTTTAAGCTTTAATAACCTTAACATTCGAATCTGCATCTGCTATTTCAGTTCTGTCTAAAGATACTATTCTTTGATCACTTGAAACATAGTAGAAAGCATCTAAAATAGATATTATTGTGGATTCCCTCTCCTTGTGGGCTGGACTCCTTTTTACATGGACAGACAGGAAAGTGGAATCTGAGGAATTAGCCGGAACAGACTCACCTTAGCTTTGAACGACTATATCCCCTCTTCTATCTACATATGGATATATATGGTCTTTAATAAAGGAAGATGATTTTAGCCGAGGACTACCACAACTTCCATTTTGCAGCACATCTCTCAGTGGGAATAGCATCATCCATGACTTTAGGCACAGCTAGCTACGGGTAAGCACAAAAGGTAATGACGAGAGGGTCGTCCTATGTACCCTGAAAGAGAAACTATGTGATAGAAGCCCGCTTTCCCACTCTTCTATCCCACCTATCCACATGTGGCATCAGTGGCCTCGTGATCTCCACGAACAGAGATCACTACACAGGAAACAGCTATATGAAAAACTTGCTTGCTTCTTCGAATCTCGAAATAACAGAACATATAGAAAGTGTTTTTGTGATGAGACCATTCTCTTCGGGGAACCTATAGAAAGATTATCAGACGGCGTTCATGATATTATGCTTCCTTGCCCGTGGGTCCTAGGACGAGAGTTATGTGGATGACTGTACAAGAAGGATATGATAAATGCGCGATGTTTTTTCCGACATCGACTATGGAAGAACATACTATCTATTGCTTTGTACAGATCTCACCAATATAGAAGGAACAGGTCAGGTAAACAGATGTGCCGAACTCTCACGTTTATTGACTAAAACCTAACACCGATTTAACTAAATTCTAACATTTCTTTTTAATATTTGTGATGGGGAAGAATTATGGGAAAATTTTGGTTAGTTGATCAACTACGAGTAGCCAAAAGCTGCAATTGGGATCAGAGATCTGATTTAGATACTTCTCAATCCGTCGTGGCCGTTGGTATAGTTCGATACCATCCAGATCCCATTCTAAAATGGATCATATGTTGGAAGTTTGTTCTTTCAGGGTCGATCCGGGTAATTTCATATCAAAATTGTTCCCTTTTTCAACTGCTTTTGATGCTAGGTTGTCCACCCTGTGCCTTCTGCACAATTTGTTTTCCAGTTGATCGAAGTAGGGCTTCATCTGGGTCACCACTCATCCAATCAGAGGGGTCGATTGCCTCGGCCGTTGAGCATGAAGAAAAGAAACCCGCAATAATACCGAAAATCAAACTGCTTCCTGGCACAAAATAATTAGTGGTGACTTTGAAAAGGAACTGAAAGAAAGCTTTTTTTAATTCAGGATTAATAGTACTTAGAATGGCTTTTTCATATTGAGAAATTCTTTCTAGTGGCATTCGATCACAGAAGCCGTTGACAGCAGCATAAATCACAACAATTTGTTTCTCAATTGGAAGTGGTTCATATTGTGGTTGTTTGGGCACTTCTGTAAGCCTTGCACCTCTATTGAGTAATGCCTGAGTCGCAGCATCAAGGTCTGACCCAAATTGAGTGAAGGCGGCCACTTCGCGATATTGTGCCAATTCCAGTTTTGAACTACCGCAGACTTGTTTCATAGCTTTCAACTGAGCGGCAGACCCGACGCGACTGACGGATAAGCCAACGTTAATAGCTGGTCTAATTCCGCTATAAAGGAGCTCTGTTTCCAAACAGATTTGTCCATCTGTAATGGAGATCACATTGGTGGGGATATAGGCCGATACGTCTCCAGCTTGTGTTTCAATCACGGGTAACGCAGTCGAGCTACCTGCACCTGTCTGGTCTGATCGTTTAGCGGCTCTTTCTAAGAGATGGGAATGTAAATAGAAAACATCCCCTGGGAAAGCCTCACGGCCCGGTGGTCGGCGTAACAATAATGACATTTGTCGATATGCCACCGCCTGTTTACTTAGATCATCATATATTATTAATGCATGCATTCCATTATCGCGGAAATATTCCCCCATGGCACACCCTAAATATGGGGCCAGAAATTGTAGAGGAGCAGGATCCGAAGCGGTGGCTGCTACAAGAATGGAATATTCCAAAGCATTCGCTTCTGAAAGAATTTGAACTAATTGTGCCACAGTTGAGCGTTTTTGTCCAATCGCAACATAGACACAATACAATGTCTCACTCTCATTTGTGCCCCTTGAGTTCAGTTGCTTTTGGTTTAATATAGTATCGATAGCTATTGCAGTTTTTTCAGTTTGTCTGTCCCCGATCATAAGTTCTCGTTGACCACGGCCTATAGGAACCAGGCTATCCACTGCTTCTAAGCCTGTTTGTATGGGTTCGTGCACAGATTTATGTTCAATAATCCTTGGGGCTTTCACTTCGACACGTCTTTGTTTGTGATCGCTTAGAGCCCCTTTTCCATCAATAGGCACTCCCAAGGCGTTGACCACACAGCCTAACGTGGCCTTTCCTGCAGGAACATCCACAATAGATCCAGTGCGCTTGACAACATATCCTTCTTTAATAGCGGTATCACTACCAAAGACAACAATACCTACATTCTCATTCTCAAGATTTAAGGCGATTCCTTTCACACCACTGGCAAATTCCACCATTTCTCCTGCTTGAATCTCGTTCAATCCATAAACACGTGCAATCCCATCTCCAACTGAGACCACTCGACCGATCTCATCCACTTGAAAATTCGTGTAAAAGTTGGTCATTCTACTTTCTAATAGAGTCGTGAGTTCAGCAGCTCTGGGTGAGAATTCCATACTTTAACAAATTAGATGGATGATATTTTGAAGGGAGAAATCCGCTTTCAAGAAAAAGATCTTTACTTCACACAATCTCGATTTGAATTATCATTTGGTGAACCGGGCATCTCGGACAAAGACAATAACAAGAAGAGATGTGAAGGCCCTTCGAGGTCCTACTCCTTGGTCTCTACCTTGCTTACCTCCCCTCGTAGGGGCTAGCGTACCCATACTGAAAACGATTTACTCTCATTAAGGAATCGGCCCAAACAAGACCGAGATTCCCGCGAGAATTGCTATGCTGCCTGCAGTGAAATTGCAAGAATCACTTTATGCGGTATTTCGAAATCGAATGAATTGAGCAACTGTATTTCCCAGGTTTCCATTGGAAAAGGGGCTTTTTTGTATGCAAGTGATGATCGATTGGCGAAGAAGCCGCTCCCGTGTGGGGTGGCCGTGAGAATGATTCCGAGTCTTCCTGACCAGACCCAAGTGGAACATGTAAATAAATAGGTTTGTAAGTGCCTAGGTGTGTAATACGATAAGTACCTTTGCTAATAGTCCAAAACCTTTCATCTTCTCTTTCTAGATATAGCAGCCTACCCATATTGATAGTGGAATTATTGATCTCCTCTTTCGGATAGCCCATTTTGAATAAGTGTTATGGGTAAGGGCTTGACCTACCAGTTCAATGGAATCTACCATTCTTTATGCTCTCGCTAGCTTTGAACTTGTTTGTACCAATAATAAAACCCAGAATCTCATTTCACATTCCTTTCATCGCATAGAGCCAGATGCCGCATCCACAGGCCTATTTAGTAAGTGGGGTGTATCCTTGGTGACACTTGAGAAATAATCCTATACTTCCAATAACCCACTACTTCCTCCATGGATGGTACATGGCAGGCATCTGCCGGAACTAGAGGCGAGCACTTTTCAATCAATTATGAGAGGCATTTGCTTCTCTGATCTTTAATAAGCGAAGCAACGAGCCTAGTAGGGGAAATACCTTCCTCAAGAATGTCATCAAAGCCCGGTTCTCCAATCGTAAACGGGAATATTCCATGGCACAAGGATTGTTTTTAGGTGTTGTCCTCGGCAGACCACCACAAAAAGTCCGGATCGGGCGAAACTTCTTTTGGTGCCAGCGAGAAGTAGTAACAAGAACTCCTCCTCTGTTCAATATCAGCCTAGTTTAGGTCTAGGTCATAATGCATTTTCTGATACCTTCCTTCATCCATATATCAGCGTTATGCTTCTGTCCCGTGATGAAGGAGGATAGAAGAATGGTAAGATAGGATCGTATTAGTGAGCCGTGGGCAAAGAGTTTTTTCGTACCTTGATTGGACCCACCCAAAAGCAACAGGAATCCCTTTCTCCTCCTATAAGGAAATCTCGTCGTTTCACTCTTCTTCAAGTACCATCGGATTAGTCAACTCAAACGCTGAGAGATTACTATAGAACCAAGCCGGCTTTGAGGCTGGCTCCACTCTCCAAATAGAGAAGTTACTTCGTTGACGACAAGAACCCCATTTCCACTAGCCAAAGAGCAATTCATTTCTTCGACTCGATGCCTCCTCATTTGCTCCCATTCCCATATTAATAAAAGAATTAGGGAAATGTGAGGGAAAAGAATGCCAAAAGCATTTAGAGATTTGACTGGGATTCGTTCTGGCTCAGATGGTGAGGGATTGCTATAACTATTTTGAGAAGCATTAATGAGATCTCTTTTTTTCACAGTGATATGGAAAATCATGCGGAAGAACCTATATGTAAAAATAATTCCAGATTCCCATCATACATTACCAAACTTCCAAATAAGAATAAGCTAAAAATGGATAAATACCTTAAGGAACTGGAAGCAGACCCTGATTATAAAGGGCAACCTCCTAAACCATCAGTATTCCTTGTAGGTGACATTGAAACCATTCCCTTGTTGGATCGGAACTATGTTCCCACGGAGATAATAGAATCCAAAATCTTCCCCGCCACCACGCTTATGCAGCCGCCTTTATGACTGTCAATTCAGACAAGAAACTATCAAAGATTTATATTAATCATTATAGTTCCCACGAATACATAAATACGCACCCATCATTCTATGATCGAAGTGATTATGTACTCCAAGCATTCATAAATGGAATACTTTCTGTTGTAAGCAAACAAACAAAGTCACTAATTATTTACTTTCATAACATGAGTCGATTCGATGGTATTCTGATGACCCAACATCTTAGTAAGTTTCACCCCGACTTGAAATTGGATACTGTAATGCGAAATGGTATTATGTACGAGGTTGTTGTTTCTAGACGTGTTCGGGATGTTAGGAATAAATCATGTCTCCTTTTCAAAATGCGGTGTTCGTTGTTGGTTCTCCCTGATTCGTTAGCAAACTTAGCTAAACAATTGTGTTAGGAATAAGAAAGCGATGTTGGCGGAAGAAATACGAAGAAACCTATCACACTTTTGTAGTATAGACGTGGTGCACCTGATTTTATAGGCATCAGAATGGGTTTATCTTGGAAGATCTTGACTTCTTCGTGCCTTCTACCTCCGACACATCATATCTCCTATGCCGACCTCATACTTTTGATCACTTCTTCCTTACGAATTGTATCTATTACGAATTGTGTCTATTTAAGCTTTTTCTCGATTGATATTAATTTTTCATCTATCTCATGAAATTTCCCTTCTATTAAGCGATAAAGAGCAATTGACGAAGTCAGCAGGAAGTCCGTCAGATGACGGTATGGATCAAAGGAATCCTCCTATCTTCGACTCAACACCCTTTTACTGGGATTTCGCATTCCTATTCCGATTGGCAGAAGCCTTTCTTTATGTTTGTGCCGCCCTATGGCGATTTCTTACTCAACGTTTGCACTTTCTTACCAACTCTTGTACAAGTTAGGTTCAGCGTTGTTCTGACGATTAAGATTTCTCTGTTTGACGGTTTTTACCTTCAACAACCTTTGTTGCATCACTTCTCGATAGCTTTAGTGCTCAGAGAGTAAGCCTAGCATATTGTCAGCCAGTTATTTATTGATAGCAAACAGCTAGTAGGTCAAGCCAGAGCCTTCACTCACTCAGCTTGGGTCAGCATCGTATCTCTAATTGGCGGAGACGAACTCCAATCCACCCACTTCATTTGTTTCCCAAGGAGGGTCATCAGCGAGTCCGCTCTCCCCAAGGTAGTTAAAAGGCGTAGGTGCGCATTCCCCTGCACCAATGTACCGAAGCACTTTACCTTTAATAACTAGATGGGCTCGAGCCAGGGTCCTATTTTCATTCTCCATGACTTCAAAGCTGCTTCTCTTTATCAATTCTGGACAGTTCTATAAACATTGGTACCAGGGGTTCTATGACCAAAAATCATTTTTTTCTCCTGGCGTTTATGTATTTATTATCGCTGTCTAAATGCGATGACTGTCGTCAGCAAGTATCTAGTTCCCATAGTCGAAGAACTCCTGGATGTCTGGTGCCTCATGTTTTTCTAAACCCGATCTTAGAGCTGGTTATCACCAGATTCGTATGGCAGCTGGCGATGAATTCAAAACAGCCTTCCAGACTCTGGAAGGGCACTACGAGTACAAGGTCATGTCCTTCTGCCTCGCGGGAGCACCAGCCACCTTCTTAGGAGCCATGAATGCCACTCTCAAACAAACCCCTTCTGCGCAAATGCGCCCTGGTGTTATTTGACGACATTTTAGTCTACAGTGCCTCTCTTGAAGATCACACAATCCACTTGCAATCAGTGCTTGAGTTGTTAAGAAGGGATCAATGGCAAGTCAAACGCTCAAAGTGCTCTTTCGCTCAATGTGGCACCCCGGCTCAGAGCGGCCGGTTTACCCTGCATTGCCAGCCCAGAGATCATGTCTTTTGGCAACACACAACATATTGGTACAGAAAACAACCGCTTTATTGATGGTAGCGGAACAGAGTTCATATTACAACAGTGGTCGAGGGCAAGTGTGACACCCAAAATTTTATTTGGCCTTTTCAAAAAAATTATTTGACTTAAGGGAGGTGTTTTACATTTTTCTTCAAAAGAACCCTCCCTTTCAAAATATTTTTTTTATGGAAAGGGTTTTATTTGGATTCACCCAAGACTTGATTTTGGTCTTGGAGGTTCTTTCTTTTTATTTTGGACTCAAACCAAAATGCTTTTCACTTGGGAAAAATGCCTTTTGAAAATTCCTTTGAAATTGCCCTATGGCTTTTGGAATGATTCTTTGCCCCTTTCAACAAATCTCTCTTGCCATGACCTTAGTGCAAATCCACTCTCATAAACCTTTCCTCATCTTTGGATCATGACTTACTCCAAATCCGGCAAGTTGGACCTCTCCATAAAAAATTTCCCATTTATTTCTTATCAAAACAATTTCTGCCTTCTATTCTAGCTCTTGGAGATTTACAAAGGAGCTACCCTTTCTGTTTTGATTTTTGCCCCCAAACCAATTTCCCTTCCTAGTCCTTTGAACCCTCAACCAAGATCCATGAAGATCCACTGGTCTTCAGTTCAAACTTTTCAAACTATACTTGCTGCAAGTTTGGACCAGATTTGCCAAATTTGATGAACTTCATTCATATCTTTCTCCAAAAATTCTGAGAAAAATCAGGCAGCCTCTGGGTGCATTGAGAGGTCACCTCACCAAGTCCCAGCCCTAGGAAAAATTTTCTTCATACCAAATCATTTCGTCGAACACCTACTGGACACTGTTTCTATAAGGTTCAGTCAAATTCAGTTAACAGTGTCTGAATCAATGTCGTTTTCTTGAGTGTCTGTTGTCGATCTCGCCAGTGCCCGGCGTCGCCGTGTTTCCTGTCCCCTCCCCCTTGTCCTCTGCACCGCACGAGCGCCTGGATGCTTGCGGGCGTCGGCGACGAGCTGGAGGAGGTGCGCCGCCCCGTGACCGACGCCAGCGGCGGCTTTGCGGCCGCCAGAGAGAGGCGCAGCGCAGACGGCGCCACCCAGCACCGCCCAAGCCACCGGAGATCGCCGCGTGGTCTTCCACTCCCTAGTGCGCGCTGCCACCCTCGTCGTGAACCGCTGGGCGCGGAGCGCGCTCTCTGCCGCCGTCGTGCCCGTGCGGCCACCCCACCGTGGACCGGCGCCATTACGCCAAAACCGACCAGGACTAGCGGGGGAACGGCACCAGTACACCTCACAGATGCTGCCTGGCCACCTAAACTCCTTGCCAAGCCGCTGCCTCGCCGTAATTGCTCGCCGGAGCAACCCCGTTCACGGCCACCCCCTCGAGCCGCCTATAAATAGAGGCCCCGAGCTCCAGCTAGTACCCACACCACCTCTGCACTCCACCAAGTCCCTGCCTAGCCACTGGAAGAGCCCCGAGGGAGTCCCCTTCCTCGACTCTGGCCGCCGCGACCCACCACGGGATCCAGCTCGATTCGCTCCCGGGCATGCACCTCTGCCTCCCATCTCTTGCCAGTAGCTCCCTAGTGCATCCCTCCTTCTGACCCGCACTTCAATTCAAAGTTTGCAGCACACCACCGGAGTTCCCCACCATCGCCCGAGCCGCCGTCCGCCGGAGAAAGTGTCGCCGTTGACGCGGTGCTCCCCGACGCCCAAGTCCACCACCCACAGATGCGGAAGGGCACGCTGATACTCTTGGTACACTCCGATCTCCCTGACTCGCCGTGGTTCGATGCCGGCGACCTCCGCAGCCTACGGGCGCTGGCGAGGTTTTTCAAACCTGACATGTGGATCCCCACGTCAGCCTCTCTTCTTTCACCCCCGAAGCGTTTTCTGTTGGCGCCTTCGGGCAGAGTACGTCTTCTCTGTGGGCTGGCGCATTTCTCTTTGAACCGTTTTCTGTTTTCTCAGTTAGGCCCCTGGAACTTCTCTGTTTCATTACAGATGAGTCCCTGGACAGAAACCCTTATAACTTTTTAATAAAAAGTGATTTTTGAGTGATTCTTTTTCTGATAGTCTTATAATTTTGTCTAGTTTTTTTATGGGATTTATTTGGAAAAAATTTGGAACAATTTTTATGCACGCGTTGGTTTTCACGTTAGTATGCCTTTTTGCTATACCGTAGTTTCCGGAAGAGGTGACGGAGCCGCGAACTTCGCCGAGCTAGACTCCGACTTCTCCGAACCAGGCAAGCATGTTTGAACCTTTGATATGATAGGTGTTTTGCATGTTTGCGTGAAAGGTTGTGCGTGGCATATGAGTATCGGTGAGTATCTCGTTGCTTGTGAGGCAACTACCCGTGTGTTCCAAAGTTACTGTGATCTCTGATGAGAGATGGCCTAGTCATGTGGTGACATGAAGGGCAGTAAGGTGGTACTATTGTAGCATGCCAGCCTTGCGTCATCCGATAATCTCTGACGTTAACGCAGACGGAGTCACGTTATCGTTCTTCCCCCTTCCGTGCTACCACTTGTTTTCTGCCAGAATGCGGTTTAGTAAGTTGGTAACCTCTTTCCGTGTACACACCAAACAGAGGGGCCGGGATGATGGTTCCATGGCCCTGGATTAAAGCCAGTCATCCGGTCAGGGGGCATGGGTGTTTCCGGTTGGGACCGAGAGGGGGGCACCCCTTACAGCGCGCGCATAGAAATTTGATCCCATGCTACGCGAGGTTGTAGCCTCCCCGTCTCAAGGTTTTTCTTGAACGTTGCCGAGGGTGATTCCTGGCTTCGGATTGTTGAATGGGTGTGTACTGGTTAGATGTGTTTCTTCCAAAACACCGTAAACGGAACTAGTCCCCGTGACTACTGAAATCCGTTGGCTGTGGTTAAAGTACAAACTCTGCAGAGTGAAATCCTTCCGAGTCATCGTATCCAAGGTCAAGTACCGTGATCAGCGTATCCATGTCTATGTCATAACCTCATGGTATATTCTTCTTTCCGGTAAGTGAGCCAGAGTAGTAATCTTGGCTGAACGTTATTCCTGTGGATGGACTAACCCTGTTGTTTGTCTCATGTCTGATTATTCTCTTGATATGATTTAAAAATTCATGAGCTACTAAGTTATGAATATAAGCCCTTTATGTGATGTCGCTCAGACGTCCGACTGTGGCATGTTTGTCTCTTACTTTCAATATAAGCCCTTTATGTGATGTCGCTCAGACGTCCGACTGTGGCATGTTTGTCTCTTACTTTCAATATAAGCCCTTTATGTGATGTCGCTCAGACGTCCGACTGTGGCATGTTTGTCTCTTACTTTCAATATGAGCCCTTTATGTGATGTCGCTCAGACGTCCGACTGTGGCACGCACTGTCTTTTATTTTTCTGTTATAAGCCCTTTATGTGGTGTCGCCCCGACGCCCGACTGCGGCATTATTATTCTTGCAGTTTCCTCTCGAGGAGTCATTCAGACCCTCGTTTGGCACCCAGTATTTATTTTGGGATTTCGGGAGGACTACCGCCCGACTTCTTTGTCATTTTCCCATGCATTATTGTCTCTATGTCTGAACGCACTTGTTAATCTGTTCATATGCTCCATGTTTACATTTGTTATATCTTATGTCCGAACTGTCTTGCGAGTACTTTCATAGTACTCACCTGGCTTGTTGATTTGGCCAAATGTTGACAAAGGCGATCTCTTGGATGAAGAGTTTGATAGTGAGTCCGACGCATAGAGGAATCCCAGTCAGTCCTGTGCGATCCTGGATATTGGTCACTTGTATTATATACGCTTCCGCCACCCGCAATAAACCTCCTCGAGCTTCTCCCCGACGCTCGAAGAGCTGTAGTTTGCAGGAGTCATATCACCCGCTCCGCTGTGATATTTCCACTACCGTTGTTATCGTGAGTTAGTAGTTATGCCACCCTATCCGCCGTTATGTTTATTCGGCGTGCATGTAATAAATTGTTGAGCAGTCCCCGCTCAACCTTGTATTATATTCAGTACTCCTGGTACTTTTCTTCTGTGACCAAGATATTGTCTACCAGTGAGAAGGAATTCTTCTTTACTGGTCCGTAAAAGGGATTGGTCTCTCAATAAATATTTTATTGAAAAACCGGTCGTGACAAGCTTGGTATCAGAGCCAGGCTGACTGTAGGAAGCCACTAGGTGCGATCGCTACTCGGTTATTAGCGTCTTTTGTGCTTTTTCAGCATTTTGCAATTGTAGCTATTTTCTGTTGGTCATCATAAATTTATGACATGACTACTCAGAACTTTTGCCTACATTTGTAGATGGCTGGCAGCAACTGCGAGACTCGAGTGTTCACGAACGTGCCCGAGGGGTTTGTCAAACTCCTCGTCTCCATCACCAAGCATGCGATCGGGCCAGCGACTCGCCCGGAGTTCACGCTTTACCAGCACAAGCTCAGCGACGACGTGTCTATGCACCAAGCCGTGGTGCAATTCAAGGGAGGACGTTCTGCGTCTCGCCACTTTCGTTTTGTGGGAAGGGCCATGCCTACGGAGAGGCATGCCATGCAGATGGCTGCCCGTGAGGCGATAGCTCGCCTTCAGGATATCCTTCCTATGATGAAGACTCGTCGCTACCGCTACCTCCCATGCCATGTGACGTACACTTGTCACTATGCTTTCGCCTGCCATCGGGGAGAGCGAGATGAAGCCATCGAGATGGTTGTGGAGTATCTCAACGCTCTGGAGGAGTCTTTCGACAACCTCGTGGACGATCTTGTGGCTGCCCGGATGGACTTAGTTCGGGGCGGTCCTGCCTGCAGGAAGGAGCTTCTTCACACGGCACCGCCTCTGACATTCGTCTCATCCTCAGCATCTTATGCACCGGCCATTTTGTCCACTGCTCGCCGTCTGCCTACCACTGAGGAGTTTGACCGAGTCATCGCTCCTACTCCAGTCAGAGCTGCACCGCCTGCCGCACCCGCACTGCCGCCTGTCGCCCCCGCACCATCACCGCAGCGCAGTGCTACGCGCCAGGAACCTGCTAGAGAGGAGGTGGAGGTTGAATCTCCTGCACCGCTGAGTCTTGCCCTCGGCAAGGGAAAGGACACCGTCACCATCTCCGACTGAGAGCGCCGAGTAGCCGCGCGTTATGTCTGCTTGTATGATGTGTTTTATCTGTACGCTGGTTTGTACTAGTGTGTTCGCTGCTTTCCGGAGGAGTATGCTAGTCTAAATAACATGTCAGGATTGTGTACGCACATCCTGAGTGCTGTATCGTGTGTTTGCTTTTCGCGTGTAAGATTTGGGTTAAGCAGTTCGCCTCCATGCAAAATCGTTTATGCTTTCTTGAAAAATCTTGAGGTCTTTTAAGTTTTTGCCTTTGCAAGATTTTCCTTGTGCCACACAGTTCTTCTCATGAGTTTTGCAAAATAATACCCCAGACTGGAAAAATGTCTCGTCCGTGGACTCGTTCCATGCCCAATCAGCCAGAAGAAGTTTATGGGACACAGACTAGCAACAACTTCACTCAGGGTCAGTCCAGTCAACAGGACAGCGAAGCAGCCCTGTCTCAAGTATGTCGTCTCTTCGAACAAAGCCAGCAACAGCACCAAGAGATGATGAATCACGTCATCAATATGGGAAACCACCGTGAACCCTATCAACCACATTCCAAGTTATCTGAGTTACAGAAGACTCGCCCTTCAACGTTTGCTCACACCGATAGGCCGCTAGAAGCCGATGATTGGCTTCGTGACATCGAAAGGAAGCTGATTATTGCTCAGTGTTCAGATCATGAGAAGGTGCTTTATGCACCACACTACCTTACTGGAGCAGCTGCAGCATGGTGGGAAAACTTCCTACACATGCATCCCCGTGAACACAACATCACCTGGGAAGAGTTCAAGGAAGGCTTTCGTGGGGCACACATCCCCAGGAGCATCATAAAAATCAAGAAGAGATAATTTGACGATCTCAAGCAAAGAGGCATGTCAGTGACAGAATACAACGGTCAGTTTACCCAGCTATCTCGTTATGCCTACGACGAGCACATGACAGAGAACAAGAAGATGGAAAAATTCCTGGACGGCCTGGCACCAGCTCTAAGATGCCAACTGGTGGTACACACTTTCCCGGATTTTAAAACTCTGGTTGACAAGGCCATTACCTTGGAGAATGAGCGCCGCAGCCTGGAGGATATCCGTAAGCGGAAAAGGGACAAGACAACCCTCGCTCGCAACAACCGAAGCAAGACTGAGGTTCCAAGGACAGGAGTAAGGAAATCCACGACTGCTGATCTAAGGCCCGTCAGACAGTTTCATGCCAGGGACAAGGAGTTCACGTACCATCCAGGGGTCACATGCTATGCTTGTGGAGAAGAAGGGCACTATGCTAAACAGTGCCCAAAACCGAGGAACTCGGCCCCCAAGCCGAACAATGGTGGAAACAATCCAGCCCCCAAGCGCAACAATTTCAATCCCAACAACAACCATAGGAAGGGTCACCTGAACCATGTGACCAGGGAAGAGGCGCAGAATGCCCCAGACATCGTGCTCGGTACGTTCCCTGTCAACACAGTACCTACCACGGTTTTGTTTGATTCTGGAGCTTCCCATTCGTTCGTTTCGAAGAGTTTTGTTTTGCAACATGGTTTTCCGATACTTCCCTTGCAAAAATCTATGATCATCAAGTCCCCCGGAAATAAGCAAATCGCTCAGAGTTACTGCCAAGGAGTGATCATTGAATTTGAAGGACTACAGTTCCAAGCAAATCACATCGTGTTGGAAAATAAAGGACTGGATGTCATTTTAGGGATGGACTGGTTGACCACCAACAAAGGATTCATTGACTGTTTCAATCGGACCTTGATTCTCACTCACCATCACGGCAAGACAATAAAGGTTACAGCTCAACAAAGGCCACGGTCACGGCAACCAAAGCTAAACAAAGTGGACATTTCAGAACTGAGAAAAGTTCCAGTGGTATGCAAGTTCCCTGACGTATTTCCTGGAGAGCTACCAGGCATGCCACCAGATCGAGAGATAGAGTTCAGCATCGAACTAGCACCTGGCACCGCTCCCATCTATAAGAAACCTTATAGAATGGCACCCTCGGAATTGGTGGAGTTGAAGAAGCAGATAAAGGAATTATTGGACAAAGGATTTATTCGAGCCAGCTCCTCACCATGGGGTTCGCCAGTATTATTCGCCAAGAAAAAGGATGGGACATTGAGACTGTGTATAGACTACCGAGCTCTGAATATGGTCACCATCAAAAACAAATATCCGATGCCACTGATAAATGATTTGTTTGACCAGCTCGCACAAGCCAAGGTATTCTCAAAAATTGATTTGAGATCGGGATATCACCAATTGAAAGTACGGATAGAAGATATCCCCAAGACAGCATTCACTTCCAGATATGGGTTATATGAGTTCACAGTGATGCCTTTTGGACTAACGAACGCCCCCGCATATTTCGTCCACCTCATGAACAAAGTGTTCATGAAATTCATGGACAAATTTGTTGTGGTGTTCATTGACGATATTCTGGTTTACTCAAGGACACCGGAAGAGCATGCTGAGCATCTCAGAATTGTTTTGGGAGAATTGAGGAAACATCAGTTGTATACCAAATTTAGCAAGTGTGAATTTTGGCTAAGACAAGTTGGTTTCCTAGGCCACATATTAAACCAAGAAGGCGTGGCCGTAGACCCAGAGAAAGTCAAAGCCATACTTGGCTGGAAGCCACCTGCCAACGTGACAGATGTGCGGAGTTTCCTTGGAATGGCCGGATATTACAGAAGATTTATTGAAGGATTCTCCACTGTGGCAAAACCAATAACACAGTTGCTCAAGAAAGACAAGAAATTTGTATGGACGGAAGCATGCGAGAAAAGCTTCCAAGAACTCAAGAAGAAACTAACAACCGCACCGGTCTTAACTGTGCCAGACTTACACAAGAGTTTTGAAGTGTATTGTGACGCCTCCCGAAAGGGTCTCGGGTGTGTACTAATGCAGGATGGCAAAGTTGTCGCGTATGCCTCCAGGCAGCTGCGAAAACATGAGGAAAATTACCCAACACATGACTTGGAGCTAGCAGCAGTCATACATGCACTCAAGGAGTGGAGGCACTTTCTGTTGGGAAATCGCTATGAAATATATACGGACCATAAGAGCCTTAAATATATTTTCACTCAACCAGAGCTAAACTTACGCCAACGACGCTGGTTGGAATTGGTCAAGGACTATGATGTCGGTATTCACTACCATCCAGGGAAAGCAAATGTAGTGGCTGATGCCCTTAGTCGAAACCCCAGCCCGGACAACGACGGTCCACAAAACTTGAGGCCTGAGTTTCAGCAAGAGTTCGCTAGGCTCAACATGGTGTTAGTCTCTGAGGGCACCATATCAAATCTGGAGATACAACCCACCCTAGTGGAACAAATTAAGAAGGCTCAACAGGGACATCCCAGCATCGAAGGTATAAGAAAGAAAATGAACCTTGGTAAGGCTTCAGAGTTCGTCACAGACAGTGAAGGAATATTATGGTACGGAGAGAGACTTTGCGTACCTAACATTGAGGAACTCAAGCAACAAATCCTAACCGAAAGCCACACTGCTCCATACTCGATCCACCCTGGAAGAACCAAAATGTACAAGGACATTCTGGAAAGATTTTGGTGGCACGGTATGAAAAGGGATATAGCCACATTTATTGCTTGATGCAATTCATGTCAGCGCATCAAGGCCGAGCATCAAAAGCCAGCAGGGCTACTCCAGCCAAACAGGATACCGGAGTGGAAATGGGATGAAATAGGAATGGACTTCATTGTCGGACTACCTCGATCACAACGCGGAAATGACGCCATATGGGTCATCACAGACCGACTAACCAAGGTTGCTCATTTCATTCCCGTGAAGACTACCTACTCCACACAAAGGCTGGCCATGCTTTATCTCTCTCGTATAGTTTGTTTGCATGGAGTCCCAAAGACTATAATATCCGACCGAGGCACCCAATTTGTCTCCAAATTTTGGGATCACCTGCAACAAGCTCAGGGCACGCAGCTAGCTTTCAGTACAGCGTACCACCCTCAGACTGATGGACAAACGGAACGTGTGAACCAAATCCTAGAGGATATGCTGAGAGCCTGTGTGCTCACCTATGGATCCAGTTGGGAAGAGAGTTTCCCGTATGCCGAGTTTGCTTACAACAACAGTTACCAAGCTAGCTTGCAAATGGCACCCTTTGAAGCATTGTACGGACGGAGGTGTCGTACCCCACTGAATTGGTCAGAAACAGGTGACAGTCGTATCTTCGGCCCAGACATGCTCAAGGAGGCCGAGGAGAAAGTTAAACAGATCAGGGACAGACTCAAGACCGCACAGAGCCGACAAAAGAGCTACTGCGATCAAAAACATCGTGAGGTCAGCTTTGAACCCGGTGATTCCGTATACCTACGAGTGTCTCCTATGAGGGGCCTGCATGGTTCAAAATTAAGGGGAAGCTAGCCCCGAGATTTATTGGACCATTCTGTATAATTGCACGAAGAGGCACAGTAGCCTACCAACTAGACCTACCCAAGGAGCTGTCAGACGTCCATGACGTATTCCACGTCTCACAATTGAGAAGATGTGTAAGTAACCCGGAGAAGCATGTATCTCATGAGAGCATTGATGTACAACCAGACCTCACCTACAGAGAGAGGCCAGTAAAGATACTGGAAGTGTCTGAACGGAGGACCCGACAGAAAACAACTAAGTTTTTCAAAGTTCAGTGGAGCAACCACACTGAGGATGAAGCTACATGGGAAAGGGAAGATTTTCTTCAGGCAGAATATCCATATCTATTCGAGGATCGGCTAAAATCTCGAGGACGAGATTATTCCTAAGGGGGTAGGTGTTGTGACACCCAAAATTTTATTTGGCCTTTTCAAAAAAATTATTTGACTTGAGGGAGGTGTTTTAAATTTTTCTTCAAAAGAACCCTCCCTTTCAAAATATTTTTTTATGGCAAGGATTTTATTTGGATTCACCCAAGACTTGATTTTGGTCTTGGAGGTTCTTTCTTTTTATTTTGGACTCAAACCAAAATGCTTTTCACTTGGGAAAAATGCCTTTTGAAAATTCCTTTGAAATTTCCTGATGGCTTTTGGAATGATTCTTTGCCCCTTTCAACAAATCTCTCTTGCCATGACCTTAGTGCAAATCCACTCTCATAAACCTTTCCTCATCTTTGGATCATGATTTACTCCAAATCCAGCAAGTTGGACCTCTCCATAAAAAATTTCCCATTTATTTCTAATCAAAACAATTTCTGCCTTCTATTCTAGCTCTTGGAGATTTACAAAGGAGCTACACTTTCTGTTTTGATTTTTGCCCCCAAACCAATTTCCCTTCCTAGTCCTTTCAACCCTCAACCAAGATCCATGAAGATCCACTGGTCTTCAGTTCAAACTTTTCAAACCATACTTGCTGCAAGTTAGGACCAGATTTGCCAAATTTCATGAAATTCATTCAAATCTTTCTCCAAAAATTCTGAGAAAAATCAGGCAGCCTCTGGGTGCATTGAGAGGTCACCTCACCAAGTCCCAGCCCCAGGAAAAAATTTCTTCATACAAAATCATTTCGTCGAACACCAACTGGACACTGTTTCTATAAGGTTCGGTCAAATTCAGTTAATAGTGTCTGAATCACTTTCGTTTTCTTCGGTGTCTGTTGTCGATCTCGCCAGTGCCCGGCGTCGCCGTGTTTCCTGTCCCCTCCCCCTTGTCCTCTGCACCGCACGAGCGCCTGGATGCTTGCGGGCGTCGGCGACGAGCTGGAGGAGGTGCGCCGCCCCGTGACCGACGCCAGCGGCGGCTTTGCGGCCGCCAGAGGGAGGCGCAGTGCAGACGGCGCCACCCAGCGCCGCCCAAGCCACCGGAGATCGCCGCGTGGTCTTCCACTCCCCAGTGCGCGCTGCCACCCTCGTCGTGAACCGCTGGGCGCAGAGCGCGCTCTCTGCCGCCGTCGTGCCCGTGCGGCCACCCCACCGTGGACCGGCGCCATTACGCCAAGACCGACCAGGACTAGCGGGGGAACGGCACCAGTACACCTCACTGATGCTGCCTGGCCACCTAAACTCCTTGCCAAGCCGCTGCCTCGCCGTAATTGCTCGCCGGAGCAACCCCGTTCACGGCCACCCCCTCGAGCCGCCTATAAATAGAGGCCCCGAGCTCCAGCTACTACCCACACCACCTCTGCACTCCATCAAGACCCTGCTAGCCACTGGAAGAGCCCCGAGGGAGTCCCCTTCCTCGACTCCGGCCGGCGTGACCCGCCACGGGATCCAGCTCGATTCGCTCCCGGGCATGCACCTCTGCCTCCCATCTCTTGCCAGTAGCTCCCTAGTGCATCCCTCCTTCTGACCTGCACTTCAATTCGAAGTTTGCAGCACACCACCGGAGTTCCCCACCATCGCCCGAGCCGCCGTCCGCCGGAGAAAGTGTCGCCGTCGACGCGGTGCTCCCCGACGCCCAAGTCCACCACCCACCGACGCGGAAGGGCACGCTGATACTCTTGGTACACTCCGATCTCCCTGACTCGCCGTGGTTCGACGCCGGCGACCTCCGCAGCCTTCGGGCGCCGGCGAGGTTTTTCAAACCTGACATGTGGACCCCCACGTCAGCCTCTCTTCTTTCACCGCCGAAGCGTTTTCTGTTGGCGCCTTCGGGCAGAGTACGTCTTCTCTGTGGGCTGGCGCGTTTCTCTTCGAACCATTTTCTGTTTTCTCAGTTAGGCCCCTAGGACTTCTCTGTTTCATTACAGATGAGTCCATGGACAGAAACCCTTATAACTTTTTAATAAAAAGTGATTTTTTTGTGATTCTTTTTCTGATAGTCTTATAATTTTGTCTAGTTTTTTTATGGGATTTATTTGGAAAAAATTTGGAACAATTTTTATGCACGCGTTGGTTTTCACGTTAGTATGCCTTTTCGCTATACCGTAGTTTCCGGAAGAGGTGACGGAGCCGCGAACTTCGCCGAGCTAGACTCCGACTTCTCGGAACCAGGCAAGCATGTTTGAACCTTTGATATGATAGGTGTTTTGCATGTTTGCGTGAAAGGTTGTGCGTGGCATATGAGTATCGGTGAGTATCTCGTTGCTTGTGAGGCAACTACCCGTGTGTTCCAAAGTTACTGTGATCTCTGATGAGAGATGGCCTAGTCATGTGGTGACATGAAGGGCAGTAAGGTGGTACTGTTGTAGCATGCCAGCCTTGCGTCATCCGATAATCTCTGACGTTAACGCAGACGGAGTCACGTTATCGTTCTTCCCCCTTCCGTGCTACCACTTGTTTTCTGCAAGAATGCGGTTTAGTAAGTTGGTAACCTCTTTCCGTGTACACACCAAACAGAGGGGTCGGGATGATGGTTCCATGGCCCTGGATTAAAGCCAGTCATCCGGTCAGGGGGCATGGGTGTTTCCGGTTGGGACCGAGAGGGGGCACCCCTTAGAGCGCGCGTATAGAAATTTGATCCCATGCTACGCGAGGTTGTAGCCTCCCCGTCTCAAGGTTTTTCTTGAACGTTGCCGAGGGTGATTCCTGGCTTCGGATTGTTGAATGGGTGTGTACTGGTTAGATGTGTTTCTTCCAAAACACCGTAAATGGAACTAGTCCCCGTGACTACTGAAATCAGTTGGTTGTGGTTAAAGTACAAACTCTGCAGAGTCAAATCCTTCCGAGTCATCGTATCCAAGGTCAAGTATCGTGATCAGCGTATCCATGTCTATGTCATAACCTCGTGGTATATTCTTCTTTCCGGTAAGTGAGCCAGAGTAGTAATCTTGGCTGAACGTTATTCCTGTGGATGGACTAACCCTGTTGTTTGTCTCATGTTTGATTATTCTCTTGATATGATTTAAAAATTCATGAGCTACTAAGTTATGAATATAAGCCCTTTATGTGATGTCGCTCAGACGTCCGACTGTGGCATGTTTGTCTCTTACTTTCAATATAAGCCCTTTATGTGATGTCGCTCGGACGTCCAACTGTGGCATGTTTGTCTCTTACTTTCAATATAAGCCCTTTATGTGATGTCGCTCAGACGTCCGACTGTGGCATGTTTGTCTCTTACTTTCAATATGAGCCCTTTATGTGATGTCGCTCAGACGTCCGACTGTGGCACGCACTGTCTTTTATTTTTCTATTATAAGCCCTTTATGTGGTGTCGCCCCGACGCCCGACTGCGGCATTATTATTCTTGCAGTTTCCTCTCGAGGAGTCATTCAGACCCTCGTTTGGCACCCAGTATTTATTTTGGGATTTCGGGAGGACTACCGCCCGACTTCTCTGTCATTTTCCCATGCATTATTGTCTCTATGTCTGAACGCACTTGTTAATCTGTTCATATGCTCCATGTTTACATTTGTTATATCTTATGTCCGAACTGTCTTGCGAGTACTTTCATAGTACTCACCTGGCTTGTTGATTTGGCCAGATGTTGACGAAGGCGATCTCTTGGATGAAGAGTTTGATAGTGAGTCCGACGCCTAGAGGAATCCCAGTCAGTCCTATGCGATCCTGGATATTGGTCACTTGTATTATATACGCTTCCGCCACCCGCAATAAACCTCCTCGAGCTTCTCCCCGACGCTCGAAGAGCTGTAGTTTGCAGGAGTCATATCACCCGCTCCGCTGTGATATTTCCACTACCGTTGTTGTCGTGAGTTAGTATTTATGCCACCCTATCCGCCGTTATGTTTATTCGGCGTGCATGTAATAAATTGTGGAGCAGTCCCCGCTCAACCTTGTATTATATTCAGTACTCCTGGTACTTTTCTTCTGTGACCAAGATATTGTCTACCAGTGAGAAGGAATTCTTCTTTACTGGTCCGTAACAGGGATTGGTCTCTCAATAAATATTTTATTGAAAAACCAGTTGTGACACCAAGCGGCACACTCGGTGCGGCGGAACAATATGTACATTATTTAGAGAACATAAAGGGGCCTCGACTTGAACAACTACGTGGAAGCGGAATAACGTCGTAGCGGAAGCTCCATATCACAGGGACACTGATGTGGACACGATCTAGACTCGAACAGCGCTCCTTTCCAACGAGACTTTCCTGAAATCTGGCATGACACGCTAGGTCAGTACATTGAATGTACTTGCAAGCTCACAACAAGCATAATCATAATGACAAACAATATCATGATATTTAACCAATTATTAATAATGCAACATTATATGTCAACATGCTGTGATCAAGCCCGAACGTCCCTCAGGACAGCTTACCAACTGTGATCATCTCTGGACCACAAACACACCACCATAGTTGTCTTTCTCAAGAACAACTCGTGATCCTTACGGCGATCACAACCACGACCATCATTTGGTCCCAAATACCTCGATGGCCTTTCTGCCATCCATTGACAATGCAAAGTTCATAGCTTAGTGTGCAATTTTTATTAAACGTTGACTCATGGTGGGACCTAGTACGAGGTGTCCGTGACCGTGGACTCGGCTATCGATAGATTATACACTCTGCAGAGGTAGCACACTGTACCCACACCACGGAACCCATGGCCTCGCATTCCCATTCGGGTGGACCAACAGCATTCCGACAAAACCCCTCCATTGCCACAGCACTCTCCCGGCCACTCCGACCCAAATCCCCAACGGGCTGGTCCTGGGTGGCCCCGGCCGTGTCTACCAAAGACACCCCGACCACCTTCGTGGTAAAAACACTCCCACTCGGGGACTCGGTACCATAATCTCATCAACGAGCACACAAGATTATGTGTGCTTACCGGGCCAGGGCAAACACGACATAATCTTCCCTAGATGGAGGCACCGACCAGAGGCCGTGTCAATGGACCGAATCAAGGCCTTCCCACAAGGCAAATGTGGTTGCATTGGAAAGAAACTCGATTCAGCGGCACCATGACCCAGTCAACGGTATATTCAAGTTGAGTTATATTCAGGATTAACTTTAAACTAAAAATGATCGGTGTCATAGCATGCCATGAAATGCAAAACAACACATGCATCACATATTGATAAAAATGACCGACGTCATCCATATGCACACCAAGCATAAACGTCAACAACTCATATTACTCTACTTGCTCAAAATGACTCACAACTTAACCAAAATATTTTGTAACAAGTTTTATTAATTTCCTACGCAAGAAAGTAACTCCGATAAATTTTTCATATGCTTGACCAAAAGATATCATTATCAACAACTCCTAATTTCTTTATCACTAAGTTGGGTTCAAACATTCTGTAAGACAAGTAATATGATTAAACAAGTATTTAACAGAATATTTTCTAACAAATTTTTATCAATTTAAGAATGCAAACACAAA
Source organism: Triticum aestivum (assembly GCF_018294505.1). Lineage (NCBI taxonomy): Eukaryota > Viridiplantae > Streptophyta > Magnoliopsida > Poales > Poaceae > Triticum > Triticum aestivum. The sequence continues at coordinate 194,051,297 of NC_057802.1, forward strand.
GCTTTAAATAATTACTAACATGCATACCAAAATTATTTCTAACATCACCTCAAATAAATTTTAACTTGCTTTACCCACTTAAACTAGTTTCAACTATTCTGTAAATCAAGCATAACAACTGACCAATACTTAACAGAATACAAATAATTCAATAATTATTTAAATGCATGGGTTAATCATTTCATTTAAGTGAGAAAATCAGAAATATTGAAATGGCATCATAAAAATGTTGCTGTGGCTTGCCTTAGTGCAGATGAGGTTCAGAAGCCTCCTGGTGATCCTCAAGACAAGCCTCACCTTCTAAAAATAATTTTAAACACAAAAACAAAATATCAAGAACACTTCTGAAATTCACCAGAAATTCTAAACAGCTCAGAAAAATCTCATCTTTGGTGAGTTGTTAGATTTCCTTTCAAAGAACACAATGCAAAAAGAATCATCTCATTTGGACTTATGGTTAATAAGTTAAAATTGTTTGAAGCTCTCTGGAATATAAATGAATTTGAATAAAAAGAAACAGCTGGGGGTGATGTCGAAGGCGTAAAGCCCAGGGGCGCCACCACTCGTACCGCTTCGCGCGTGTACTAAGTGGCTCACTAGCGGGCCCCGCTAGTTAGGTGGGGAAGAGGGAGAGGGAAACAGAGAGGGCCGCGGCTTCGCCGGAGCTCTCGCCGGTGACGAGGGCTCCTTGGCCCAAACGAGAGGGAGGGATTGAGAGAGGGGACGATGGCGCACCTGCCCGTACCCATAGCGTGGCTAGGGGTGGTCGGACAGCGTCGGAAACTAGCTCGCAAGCGGAGGCAGAACGTGGAGGTCGCTGGAGTTGAGGAAGACGGCGAGCAGAGGTCACTCCAGAGGTTGCAAGCGGGCGAGATGGCCTCACCGGAGAGAGGCGGAGGCCTTGGAGGGGTCGCCCAGGCCTGGGAGGGGCTGGAGCTACCGCGGCAACCAGAGGGGATCGCCGGCGAGCTCGAGCTCGGGGGCGGCGGCCCGAGGCCTGCCCGGCCGGGCTACGGCTTCCTACTCAATCGTGGGGTGTGTGTGAGTGCTAGATGGTGCTCGAGGAGGCTGGGGGTGGCTCTATTTATAGGCGAGCGGCGAGGGTGCTTCGGGCTCCGCAAGTGGACACCTGTCCACGGCGTCAGTGGGAGGGGAAGAAGGCGACGGAGGTCAAGCCGCCACTGTGGGCGAGCGGAGACGAGCACATGATCAAGGGGATGGCGACGAGCACAGTGCGCTCTGCACTGTTGGGCTGGCCGGACCTTGCCCGTGCTCGCTGTGGCGAGCTCCGGCATCGGCGAGTGCCAGGGAAGAGTTAAGGACGTCGAGACGATCATGGTGGCGGGGTTTGGCATGTTTGGGCAGCCGGGGGAAGCGAGCACGCTCGAACAGAGCGCTCGACGTCACCCAGAGCGCGTCGACACGCATGCCTGGCATCATGGACACGCGTGGTCACCGCACGAACTCTCTCCTCAGGCCAGCCTTCGTCCAAAAAGCATGCCTGGCATGTTGTTCGTGGTAGTTTTGAAGTTTAGCATGGTTTGGTTTGGATCCAGGTGCAGTAGAGAAGATTTTACAAGCTAGGTAAGTTTCTGGTCAGTAACTTTGTGATGTTACTGTGGTCAAATGGCTGGGAGTTTGGGGCTGTGCTTTGGAGGCTAGTTATAAGTTACTAAGGTAAAGATGCACAAGAAAGTTCAGGTCAAATGGAGCAAGTAAAATGGTAGTTGCTGTAGAAACCAGCATTTCTGTCCAGAACAGAAAAGATTTTCTGTAGCAAAAATATTCCAAAAAGTGATGAAATATTTTTGCTCAGGGAGGTGCCCTAGGGTCCCTAGAATATTTGTGAATTATCTTAGAATTTTCTGAGCCATAAAAATTAGGGTTGCCTTGAAGCAAACAGATCTGGCTTAGGGTTTTTGAGAGAAAATGAATATTTTTCATTTAAGAAAAATATTCCATAGGTTATTTTGTGGTGGATCAGAAGTGAAGTGATGGTTTGGGAGAGAAGTGAACACTTGGGTGAAAGCCAAGGATTCCCAAGTGTTTAAGTCCAAATGAAAAGATTCAGAAACTCCAAGTTTCAAAACCTTTCAAATGAAATTTCAAGCAAATAAGAAAGGGCAAAAACCAGGCTGTCAAAAACCTCCCCCACTTAGAATGAATCTCGTCCTCGAGATTCGGTTGCTTGGGAAAACCACTCTGGATACTGACTCTTAAGGAACTCTTCCTGCTCCCAAGTTGCTTCTGACTCGGTGTGATACTCCCACTGGTCTTTGAAAAAAATTCTGACTTTGCTGCGAGTGACCCTTTCCACTTGATCCAAAATTTTGGACGGTCTTTCTTCATAAGTTAAATCCTTTGCCAATTCTATCTCAGCCATTGCAGTCCTTTTCTTAGGCGGGGATATGCATCATCTCAATTGTGAAACATGGAACACATTGTGTATTTCTGACAACTCCGGGGGTAGTTCCAGTTGGTATGCAACCATACCCACTCGAGACATAATTGAGAATGGACCAATGAATCTGGGTGCCAGCTTTCCATGAGTCTGAAATCGCTTAACTCCTTTCATAGGAGTGACTCGGAGGTACACATGTTTCCGGGTTCAAAACTGACATGCCAGTGCTTTGCATCACAATAACTCTTCTGCCGGGATTTGGCCAATTGCAGTCGGTCTCTGATTTCCCTGACTTGTTTCTCGGCTTCCATCATTAGATCGGTTCCGAAGATATGGCTATCTCCAGCTTGAGACCAATTTAGAGGAGTGCGGCACTTCCGACCATATAGAGCTTCATAGGGTGACATCTTTAGACTGGTCTGGAAACTGTTGTTATACGAGAACTCGGCGTATGGCAAGCAATCTTCCCAGTTCGCCCTGTTGGCTAGCACACAGGCTCGCAACATATCTTCGAGTGTTTGATTTAGTCGCTCTGTCTGACCGTCCGTCTAGGGGTGATAAGCAGTACTATATTTTAGTGTTGTCCCCAAGGCTTGATGGAGGCGGGACCAGAAAGCGGAGGTAAACAAAGAACCTCGGTCAGAAGTGATAGTCCAGGGTACCCCATGCATACTGATGATTCTGGATACATACAGTTGCGCCAGATCATTTGCTCTGTATCTGGTGCTGACCAGGATGAAATGAGCAACCTTGGTTAGGGTGTCCACTATAACCCAGATTGCGTCTTTGCCTCGCTGAGTCCTAGGCAATCCGGTGATGAAGTCCATGCAAACATCATCCCATTTCCATTGTGAAACTGGCAGTGGTTGGAGAAGTCCGGCTGGCTTCTGATGCTCTACTTTCAACTTGTTGCATATGTCGCAACAGGCTACAAAATAGGCAATGTCTTTCTTCATCCCATTCCACCAGAATATTTGTTTAAGGTCTTCATACATTTTCGTACTTCCCGGATGAATGGAATACGAGGATTCGTGTGCTTCTGACAAGATTTTCCTCTTCAAGTCCGGTTGATTTGGTACACAAATTCGTCCACGGAATCGGAGGTTACCGAAGTTGTCCTTGAAGAAATCTGGGGGCTGCCTTGCATGTTTTTGTAGCTTGGCGTCATCTGGCTGGGCCTTGCGGATTTCCATCTCAAGTGTGGGGGTAACTTCCAAAATATTAGTGAGGCTAGCATCCACGATGACCAAGTTGAGCTGAGCGATCTCCTCCTGAAGTTCGGTAGGCAATGATTTTAACATGACATTTAAGCTGACGGGCTTTCGACTGAGCGCATCGGCAACGACGTTGGCCTTGCCTGGATGGTAATTTATTCCAAGGTCATAATCCTTGACCAACTCTAACCATCTTCGCTGACGGAGATTTAAATCTGGCTGAGTGAAGATGTACTTGAGGCTTTTGTGGTCGGTAAAAATTTGGCACCTTTTTCCAATGAGATAGTGTCTCCAAATTTTTAATGCATGAACCACTGCAGCCAAATCCAAATCATGAGTAGGATAATTTCCCTCATGTGGTCGTAGTTGTCGTGATGCATAGGCTACTACCTTGCCGTCTTACATCAATACACAACCAATACCTTGTCTGGAGGCATCGCAGTACACGTCGAAGCTGCGATAAATGTCTGGAAGAGTCAATACGGGTGTGGTTGTCACACGCGTCTTTAGCTCATAAAAACTCTTCTCACAGTCCTTGGTCCACTCAAACTTTGTATCCTTTTTGAGCAGTTCCGTCATAGGTTTAGCAATTTTGGAAAACCGTTCAATGAAACGACGATAGTATCCAACTAACCCAAGGAAACTCCGGATCTGTGTTACAGTCGTGGGCGGTACCCAATCGAGCACATCCTTTACTTTGCTCAGGTCCACGGCTATGCCTTCGGCGGATAGTACATGCCCGAGAAACCCAACTTGCTTGAGACAAAATTCGCACTTACTGAACTTGGCGTATAGCTGATGGTTCCGGAGCTGTTGTAGCACTGCCCGGAGGTGATCCTTATGCTCTTCTTCACTCTTGGAGTAAATGAGGATGTCGTCGATAAAGACTACCACAAATTTGTCGAGGAAGTCCATGAACACCTTGTTCATCATATGCATGAATAAGGCAGGGGCATTGGTGAGACCAAAGGACATCACAGTATATTCGTAAAGACCGTATCGTGTAGTGAATGCGGTCTTAGGAATATCTTCCCTTTTAATCTTGAGTTGATGATACCCGGTCCATAAATCGATTTTTGAGAATACTTTAGCCCCACTGAGCTGATCGGACAGATCATCAATCCTTGGCAGTGGGTATTTATTTTTTTATGGTGACCTCATTCAGCTGGCGATAATCTATGCACATACTGAGACTGCCATCCTCTTTACCCACGAAGATTGCAGGTGACCCCCACGGTGAAGAGTTGGGACGAATATAACCTTTCCGGAGTAATTCGTCAAGCTGTTTCTTTAGTTCCACTAATTCTAATGAGGGCATCCGGTAATACTTCTTGTATAATGGTGCGGTTCCGGGCACAAGATCTATGGCAAATTCCAGTTCCCGATCTGGTGGCATGCCTGGCAGTTCTTCTGGAAACAAATCAGGGTACTCACTGACCACAGGAATAAATTCCAATTCGACCATAGGAGTGCACACTAGTTCTGGCTTGGGTATATGCTTGCGAGCATAGAATTTGGTGAGCTGCCCATTCAGACTGGTTAAATTGACTTCTCGGGTTGCGCAGTTTATACAAACTTGATATTTGGTCAGCCAATTCATTCCCAATATAATATCCAACTGTTCAGACTCAATGATTATCAGAGATGTTGGAAAGTGGACCCCGTTGATATTGATCTCCAGATCACGGCAGACTAGATTGCTCTTGATTATAGATCCCAGGGTTTGTACCAGCATATTTTTGCCCAAAATTGTGCAAGGAAAATTGTTTTGGGCGGAAAAACTCTGAGAAATAAAAGAATGGGAAGCCCCACAGTCAAATAAAATTACTGCAGGTATGTCATTAACAGAAAACATACCAATGCCGACTTCTGGCTTCTCTTGGGATTCATTGGCGGAGATATGATTCACGTGCCCAGTGAAGTTTTGCTGGGTTGGCCCTGACTCCATAAAGTTGACTTGTGGCCTGCTCATCGCATTCACCTTGTGGTTCTTGGGGCACTGTTTGGCACAATGTCCGGGCTGCCCGCAAGTGAAACAAGAATTATTGCGCTGCCGCTCCTCATGCATTGGATTGGCCACAACATTCTTGACTTGAGTGGTGGTCTTGTTAACTTTCTGCTGCCAATTTGGCCGGTATTCCACCTGAGTCTGCTGCCAGGTATGAGGCTTTTGCATAGGTTGCCCGTCCTTCTTTGGCTCAAACTTGCGCTTGTTGTCGTTAACAGGCCTATTATCTGATATAAGCTTGTGTTCCCGTTCAGCAATGAATGCCTTGTCTACCAGAGTTTGGAAATCCATGAAATCAACCATACTGAGAGCACACCGAAGTTGCGGGTTTAAACCTCCAAGAAATCTGTCCATCTTCCTTTCTTCGGTGGCTACGTCATACAGAGAGTAACGGGCCAAATGATTGAATTTTTGCAGATACTCAGCCATAGATTGATTTCCTTGGACAAGCGCGAGAAATTCACGCTTCTTGGCCTTCATAACTCCAGTAGGGATGTGATATTTGCGGAACTTATCCTTGAATTTTCCCCAAGTGACTTCCTCATCAATCGGCCACATGGCTTTTGTATTTTCCCACCATATGGCAGCTGCGCCTTCAAGGTAATGGGTTGCAAATGGGACTTTATCATTTCCTTCAGTACGGGCGATCTCAAGCTTTTTCTCCATGGTGCGCAACCAATCGTCTGCATCCAATGGGTCAACAACCTGACTGAAATTGGGTGGATTGGTCCTCTGAAATCTGACAGCTTTGAGTGATGACCATTCTGATTTCCATTTTGTCCAACTATAGCTTGCACACTTCTCAATATTTCAATCAAATCATTGTTCCTTTTTTCTTCAAACATACGCAGAACTTGCTCGGTGGAGGGAGGATCAGGCGGAGGAGGTGGTGGCTGAACGTATGGCTCGGGAGAATATCCTGCATGTCGTGCGGAATGACGAACAGGAGTTCCCTCACGAACGTTGCTACTGCCGCCTCCCCGTGTCATCCTATTGAGTATTTTTTCCAAGGCAACGAAATCGAGATGAGAGACATCCAAGAATAAAATTGGGGAAAAGCCAGCAACAATTCTCGAAAAAGACAAAAGAGCGAAGAGAATACGGCGATTAAAGTCCCATCATAATTATACATAGACTCATACATGAAAATTTAACAACCTGACTGGTTCCACTACTCTCATACATGAAGCATCATTACTCTTACAACTACATCCGTACACCATCTAGACGACTGCGAATACTCAAAGACACTACTGCTCTGCTGGTGCTGCGGTGTCCTCCCCTGAAGCGGTCTCAGATCCCGAACTGACGTGGTTAACGGAAACCTCCGGGTTAAAGGTAACACGACGACGCTGCCTCGAGGGCTCTCCCTCAGGGGCAGGGGTAGGTGTAACGCCCGGATAATCATGCTACAGTAATCTCACGTTAATGAGGGGTCACTGTAATTAATCTCCGGTTAATTCAAAACCGTTTCAAATTTAAATCCTAAATAAGTCAAACGACAAAACTTTTCAACTATTAAAATAAAAATGTTCGGGAGATGCCATATTTTCCATAAGTAAATATGGTGTGGTAAACACATTTTTATAAAATGCCTAAATAGTTTAAATTGAAATAAAACAGAAAAGCAAATAAATAAAAGAAAAGAAATTACAAAAAAAGATAAAAGAACAAAAAAACAAAAAGAGAAGGCCCCTGCCCCACTTGGGCTTCGGCCCACCCGAGCCAGCTGGCCTCGCAGGCCAGCCCGCCTACCACGGTCGTTCCCTCCCCTTCCCTGTTCCCCCGACCGGGGACGGAACAGGGGCACATCCCCGCCGCACCCCCTCGCCGGCGACGGGGGAGGATAAGGCCGCCCCGACGCCTCGGCCTCCACCCATCCCTCCCACTTGCCCCCTCTCGCTCGCCTCTGCGCCTCCCCTCCCCCAGATCCACCTCTCCCCTCTCCCTCTCCTTCGTTCTGGAGAGGAGACCGACGCGGTCGCCGCCGTTCTCCGTCGTTCACGCGACCACCATGCTTTCCTCGCGACCTCATCGTGTCCAGCCGCTCCGCCTCCCTCGACTACGCCTCCCCGTTGAGCCGCAGGACGCCGGGCGACCCCAAACGCTGCCCCGGCCTCGTCTTCCACTTCGGATCACAGGAGCTCGCCGGCGTCGATCCACTGCACAGCAGCTCCTAAACCTCCCACGGGCCTTTCTTGCGCCGCGCGGTGAGCCCCTCATCCTCTCCCCTCGCTCTCCTGGCCTCTTGAGCTCTCGTAGCCGCCGCTCTGCTTGCGCCTGAACACGTCGCCGCCGACGAGGTAGTTGCCGTCGTTGTGGACATTGACACGCTCGCCCGAGCTCATCGTTGTGCTCCTGGGGTTCCTAGGAGCCGAACACGCACGCGCACACTCCCACCCGTGCCTCCTAGTCCCGTCCCCGATGAGCGTCTGAACGCATCGCCGCGGAGCTCGCCGCCGGCAAGGCTCCGGTGACCTTTTGGTCACGGGCCCACAACGCGTAGATACTCCCCAGCCTCTTCGTTTCCTCGATAGCACGCCGTAGCTCCGTTTTCGTCGAGCACCCGTGCACGCCGCCACCTCCGCCGCTCACCGGCGCCGATTCCGGCCAAGTCCGGCGATGCTACGGCCACCACTGGATGCGGCGCTGAGAGCTCGTTCGAATGAGACTAGCCCCGCTCCTCCCCGAGCCTTGTACGCGTTTTTCGGCGAGATCCGAGCCGCGCCGCCGCGTTTGGCATCGCCGGCGTTGAGCCGCCGGCCGCGCTGAGCTGGCACACCTGGGGCCACCCCCTGGGTCACTGCCAGTGGGCCCCCTGGACCCCTGTTGACCAGTTGACCTGGTCAACCGGGCTAACTGGGCAGGCCCCAGCCACTGACGTGCGGGCCCCACCGCTTAATCCGGTAATTAAAACATTTTAATAATTAAAACTAATTAGTTTAGATGATTAGCCAATGACAGGTGGGGTCTAGTAGTTAACTAATCTAAAATAAGTTAGTTTAATCTTCTGTTAGTCCACTGTCTATGACAGGTAGGACCCACCTGTCTGGTTTGACTGGTCAGCCGACCTGTTGACCTGCTGACGTCAGCGTTACCTCATGCTGACATCATAATTCATTTTTGCTAAATTCAAATAATTCTAGAAATTCAAATAATCTTTGAAAATTCATATCTTTTAAACCGTAACTCGGATGAAAATGTTTTCTACATGAAAGTTGCTCAGAACGACGATACGAATCCGGATACGCAGTCCGTTCGTCCACCACACCTCCCTAACCTATCGAACTCGCAACTTTCCCCCTCCGGTCCGTCTGTCCGAAACGCGAAACATCGGGAATACTTTCCCGGATGTTCCCCCCCTTCGCCGGTACCACCTACTGTCGCGTTAGGACACACCTCGCACTGCTCATTTTCATGTCATGCATCGTCATGTTTATGTTTGCATTGTATTTACTGTTTCTTCCCCCTCTTCTCTCCGGTAGACTACGAGACCGACACTGCTGCTGCCCAGTTCGACTACGGAGTTGACGACCCCTCCTACTTGCCAGCGCAACCAGGCAAGCCCCCCCCCCCTTGATCACCAGATATCGCCTATTCTTCTCTATACTGCTTGCATTAGAGTAGTGTAGCATGTTACTGCTTTCCGATATCCTATCCTGATGCATAGCCTATCCTTGCTACTACTGTTGTTACCTTTACCTGCAATCCTACATGCTTAGTATAGGATGCTAGTTTTCCATCAGTGGGCCTACATTCTTGTCCGTCTGCTGTGCTCTACTATCGGGCCGTGATCACCTGGGCGGTGATCACGGGTATATACTTATATACGATATACATGACACATGTGATGACTAAAGTCGGGTCGGCTCGTAGGAGTACCCGCAAGTGGATCTTTGTGGCGGAGCGACAAGGCAGGTTGAGACCGCCTAGGTGAGAGGTGGGCCTGGCCCTGGACGGCGTCCGCGGTTAATTCGACATAACACGCTTAACGAGTTCTTGGTATTTGATCTGAGTCTGGCCATTTGGTCTATACGCACTAACCATCTACGCGGGAGTAGTTATGGGTATCCCGGCGTCGTGGTATCAGCCGAAGCCTTCGTGACGTCAGCGACTGAGTGGCGCACGCCGGATTGGACTGGAACGCCACTAGGCTAGGTCTGCTTCCGGCCGCGTACGCAACGTGTAGGTGTGCATAGGGCGATGGGCCCAGACCCCTGCGCGCATAGGGTTAGACCGGCGTGTTGACCTCTCTGTTGTGCCTAGGTGGGGCTGCGACGCGTTGATCTTACGAGGCCGGGCATGACCCAGAAAAGTGTGTCCGGCCAAATGGGATCGAGCGTGTTGGGTTATGTGGTGCACCCCTGCAGGGAAGTTTATCTATTCGAATAGCCGTGTCCCTCGGTAAAAAGGACGACCCGGAGTTGTACCTTGACCTTATGACAACTAGAACCGGATACTTAATAAAATACACCCTTCCAAGTGCCAGATACAACCCGGCGATCGCTCTCTAACAGGGCGACGAGGAGGGGATCGCCGGGTATGATTATGCTATGCGATGCTACTTGGAGGACTTCAATCTACTCTCTTCTACATGCTGCAAGATGGAGATGGCCAGAAGCGTAGTCTTCGACAGGACTAGCTATCCCCCTTTTATTCTGGCATTCTGCAGTTCAGTCCACTGATATGCCCCTTTACACATATACCCATGCATATGTAGTGTAGCTCCTTGCTTGCGAGTACTTTGGATGAGTACTCACGGTTGCTTCTCTCCCTCTTTTCCCCTTTTCCTTTCTATCTGGTTGTCGCAACCAGATGCTGGAGTCCAGGAGCCAGACGCCACCGTCGACGACGACACCTACGACACTGGAGGTGCCTACTACTACGTGCAACCCGCTGACGACGACCAGGAGTAGTTAGGAGGATCCCAGGCAGGAGGCTTGCGCCTCGTTCGATCTGTATCCCAGTTTGTGCTAGCCTTCTAAAGGCAAACTTGTTTAACTTATGTCTGTACTCAGATATTGTTGCTTCCGCTGACTCGTCTATGATCGAGCACTTGTATTCGAGCCCTCGAGGCCCCTGGCTTGTATAATGATGCTTGTATGACTTATTTATGTTTTAGAGTTGTGTTGTGATATCTTCCCGTGAGTCCCTGATCTTGATCGTACACATTTGCGTGCATGATTAGTGTACGGTCAAATCAGGGGCGTCACAAGTTGGTATCAGAGCCGACTGCCTGTAGGAATCCCCCTTTCCACACTCCTTGGCCGAAGTTGAGTCTAGACATTACAAAATTTTTACTAACATGGCTGTGTGTCTTACGGGCCCACGTTGCCATTGGGTGGTACTAGGATCTTTTACTCCTCGACCTTTACTCTGGGACTCTGAACTCTCTTCTACTCGGGTTAAACGAATTTACTAACTCTAACACTAGGATCCCGTGACCGCATTCACCCCAAAGTTGGATAAGCCATAGTTGTTTCTTAGAATAGTATTTTGAACAATGCACACACTGTCATTTGACTCCTTTGAAATGTCTTTGCATTCAGATGGAACCCACGAGGCAGGTCGTGCGCCACACGACGGCCATTGGTGCCTCGGGATCACCGGCTGTGCTAGCTGAGATGATGACCCATCTGGGTTATCGATGGCACCCTGAGTACACCGTCTACGAGGAGTACCAGGACTTTAACCAGGAGCAGTACCGTGCCATCGTCCACCTCTACTCGCGGGAGTATGACTCCACTACTGTGCTGCACACCGCACATGGTGTTGGTGTGACCATCGATATGGCTGTCCATGATGCTGCCTATGCTGCTCTGACATGTCTTCGTGGAGAGTATCGGGAGTTGGACACCTCCCCTTTCAGGCACATTGCTATCGCATCTGATGTTGGTGAGGAGGGATACTATATTGCTGCCTACTCCACTGTCACCCGAGAGCCCTTCTACCATCAGAACCTGGTTCTGCATGCTGATGGGCTGGATCGAGCTAACCGAGCTCTTCGCCACGAGATGTACACCACCCGTTAGCACCTTTACCGTGCTCTGACGCTGCTGCACCCCTTTGTCCGATCTGGATAGCTACCGCGTACTGCGATCTACCCAGCCAAGACCGTGATGCCCCACGGTGTCGGTTGGCCAGAGGTGGGAGGCTACTCTCCCGCACTTGGTCCTCTTCTGCCACCTGAGCGTCGGGCTCTACACCTGAGTATCCGCGGCCCCCAGTCTGCTGACGTGGAGGGCTATCCGTTGCCTCACTACCAGCTGTCGGGCTACGATTACCTCCACAGTACCTCTTGGGACTGATGTAGGCTTGCTTGTAGTGTTAGATGCATTCGCCGCGAGCCTGTGTGCCGCCTATGATGTTGTAGTCTATGTACTGAACTCTGTGTACTGAACTCTATGCATGACCCCTTTTGTAAGTTATGCCAACTACTATGGAGTAGCTATCGTGCTCCTTTCATTATGCATGTTTCATCATGAATGATCCTTGGCTTTGCAAATTTCTCAATACTGAACCCCTGTTATATATTAGCAGGATGGTTAGACCAGGTGGTCGTGGTCGTGGTGGCAATGCTCCACCACCACCTGAGTACATGGCTGGTATGATCCAACAGTTTGAACTGAACCGCCAATTCATGGAAAATATGATGGCTCAGTTTCCTCGCCCCAATATGGACCAGCAACCAACCCCAGTAACTCTGCAGGATTTCATGCGCCTGAACCCACCTGTGTACCGCAGCTCAACTCAGCCTCTGGATGCTGATGACTGGCTCCATGACATCACCTATGAGATGGAGTCCGCCGATGTAGCCCCTGCCAGCTATGTCAACTTTGCTTCCTTCTTTCTGAAGGGACCCGCAGCTCAATGGTGGGACAGCCACAGGCGTACTCTGCCAGCTGGAACAATCATCACCTGGCCAGACTTCCAAGCTGCTTTCCGTGCCCGCTTCATTCCTCAGGGAGTCATGGACCGGAAGAAGCGTGAGTTCCGCAACCTCACCCAAGGCAACAAAACTGTTGAAGCTTATCAACGGGAGTTTCTAGACTTGTCTCGCTATGCTGAGGAGGACATTGCAACTGATGCACGCAGACAGGAGAAGTTCCGTGATGGCCTTCAAGCTGACATCAAGCTCGCACTTCTAGTGCATGACTTTGCTGATTTCGCCACCTTGGTGAACAAGGCCATCAATGTCGAAACTGGTCTGCAGGAATACCAGAGCTCTCACAGGCGCAACCGTGACATGGGCTCATCTTCGGGCTCGCCCTCACAGAAGCATAAAATATGGATCCCGAACAGCATGTACCGTCCAAATGCATCGGCCCCAAGGCAGACCTATGCTGCACCTCGTCTGCCTCCACCACCATCTAGGCAGTCAAGACTTCCAACTCCACCATCCCAAGCCCCTGTTCCCACTCCCAATAATGGCTTGTGCTTTAGGTGTGGTCAACCAGGACACCGTGCTAGGGAATGCAACCAGAATCAGAATCAACTGGCCCTTCCAGCAACTGGCCGTGGTAACAACCAGCCCCGCAACAACAATGCTAAGTCTTATGGTCGTGCTCATGCCAACCACGTTGATCTCAACGAAGCTCAAGACCAGCCTGCTACTGTGATGGGTACACTCCTCGTAAATTCAGTACCAGCATCCGTTTTATTTGATACAGGTGCATCACATTCATTCATGTCAGAAGATTTTGCATACAAGCACGACGTTAAATGTGAGGAGATGAACACCTCGGTACTGGTCAAAACCCCCGTGGGACAGTGTCAAACCTCCTTGGTTGGCATCGATGTCCCCGTGGAAATCGAAGGGCTGGAATTCTATGCCTCTCCCATTATCCTGAAGTCTTCTAACATCGACCTCATTTTGGGTATGGATTGGTTGAAAGCGCATACTGCTTCTATAGTTTGCGCCACTAAGACCGTCCATCTGCTACACCCTTCAGATGAAATAGTTGCTTACCAAGCTCATCTGGTGCAAAATGCCGAGGCCAGGCTCTATGCATTGAATGCATTGAACGCTGCACCACTCGAGGGCATTGAAAACATTCCCGTCGTGCGTGAATTCCTTGACGTGTTTCCTGAAGAACTTCCAGGGATTCCCCCTGCTAGAGCTGTCGAATTCATCATCGACTTGAAACCAGGCACCACTCCTATAGCCAAGCGACCCTACAAAATGCCGCCGCATGAACTCCTTGAGCTTAAGGAGGAAATCGACAAATCTCTTCGCAAAGGATTCATTCGCCCAAGTTGCTCTCCTTGGGGAGCACCTTCTCTCTTTGTCAAGAAGAAGGATGGGACAAACCGGTTAGTTCAAGACTACCGTCCTATAAACCAAGCTACCATTCAGAATAAATACCCTCTTCCTCGGATCAATGATCTGTATGATCAACTGGCGGGTTCGTCAGTGTTCTCTAAGCTCGACTTGAGGTTGGGTTACCACCAGATCCGTGTTCGCGAAGAGGATATCCCAAAGACCGCCTTCGTGACTCGCTATGGTTCATACGAGTACACCGTCATGTCTTTCGGTTTAACCAATGCTCCAGCCACCTTCTCTCGTCTGATGAACTATATATTCATGGATTACCTCGACAAGTTCGTCGTGGTTTATCTGGATGATATCCTGGTATTTTCCAAGAACGAAGAAGAACATGCTGAACATCTTCGACTTGTGCTGGAAAAGCTACGAGAGCATCAACTATATGCCAAGTTCTCCAAATGTGAATTCTGGCTACCGGAAGTAACCTATCTTGGGCATGTCATCTCTAAGGATGGTATTGCCGTCAACCCCGAGCGAGTTCAGGCTATTCTTGATTGGACTCCTCCCAAGAACGTTAAGCAAGTCAGAAGTTTTCTCGGTCTCGCCAGCTATTGCCGTCGATTCGTCGAGAACTTCTCCAAGATCGCCAGGCCTCTGACTAACCTGTTGCATAAGGGCGTCAAGTTCCAATGGACAGACAAATGTCAGGAAAGTTTCCAGGCACTCAAAGACAAGTTGACTTCTGCCCCAGTTCTAGCTCCACCTGATACTAAGAAGGACTTCGTCATTTACTGCGACGCTTCCCGTCAAGGATTAGGCTGTGTCCTAATGCAAGACCGCAAAGTGATTGCTTATGCCTCTCGGCAATTGCGCCCTCACGAAGAGAACTACCCAGTTCACGACCTCGAACTTGCTGCTGTCATTCATGCGCTGAAGCAGTGGCGACATTACCTTCTCGGTAATCGTTGCGAGATCTTCACTGACCACCAAAGTCTGAAGTATCTGTTTACTCAGCCAGATCTGAACCTCCGTCAGCAGAGATGGATGGAGCTTGTTGCAGACTTTGACTTGGGTATTTCCTATACGCCAGGCAAGGCTAATGTAATGGCTGATGCCTTGAGCCGCAAGTCTTACTGCAACCACCTCCAGGTTCACAAAGTTCAGCCCTCGCTTGTTGAAGAATTCAGGAAGCTGAACCTCCATATTGTTCCTCCGGGTGCACTCGCTCCCCCTCCTAAGGAGTTTGGCAAGGTGAACCTCCACGTTGTTACCCAGGGTTCCCTCAATACCCTAGTTGCTAAACCAGATCTCGTGGACAGCATCAAAAGGCTACAGAAGTATGACTCTGAAGCCCACAAGATTAAGCGCTACCTCGCAGAAGGAAAGCCCTCATTCTTCACTATTGCTGAAGATGGCACCTTATACTTCAAGGGCCGCCTAGTGGTGCCATGTGCAGAGAAAAACCTGGATATGACACAGGAAGTTATGAAAGAAGCTCATGATACGCCTCTATGTATCCACCCTGGTAGTACAAAGATGTACCAAGACATCCGTCAGAGATTCTGGTGGTCTAATATGAAGCAAGACATTGCTCGTTATGTTGCTGAGTGTGACGTTTGCCGTCGTATCAAAGCAGAACATCAAAGGCCTGCTGGAACTCTGCAACCTATCTCTATTCCTGAATGGAAATGGGACCATGTTGAGATGGACTTCGTCACTGGATTTCCCAAATCACAGAAAGGTAATGATGCTATTCTTGTCGTCATTGACCGGCTTTCCAAAGTTGCACATTTTCTGGCGGTCAAAGAAACGATCACTGCTAGTCAGCTGGCAACGCTCTATATGTCCAGGATTGTTTCACTCCACGGTATTCCATTGGTTATCAGCTCAGACCGTGGCAGCTTATTCACTTCAAGATTCTGGGCAAGTTTCCAAGAAGCCATGGGAACTCATCTGTCATTCAGTACTGCGTTTCATCCTCAGTCGCAAGGGCAAGTTGAACGCGTCAACCAAGTTCTCGAAGATATGCTTCGAGCTTGTGTTATTTCCTTCGGCAAGAAATGGGAGGAATCTCTCCCGTATGCTGAGTTCTCTTATAATAATAGCTATCAAGCTAGTCTGAAGATGGCCCCCTTCGAAGTGTTATATGGACGAAAGTGCCGAACCCCTCTGAACTGGTCAGAAACTGGGGAACGTCCACTCTTCGGTCCGGATATTATCCAACATGCCGAAGAACAAGTCCGCATTATTCGTGAGAATCTCAAGACTGCTCAGTCACGTCAGAAGAGTCAGTATGACCGTCATCATAAAGACATGGTCTATCAACCTGGCGAAAAGGCTTATCTTCGAGTCACACCTATGAAGGGTGCTCACCGCTTCGGAATCAAGGGCAAACTAGCTCCTCGATATATTGGCCCATTCACTATTCTCGAAAGGCGTGGAAAAGTGGCATACCAACTGGAGCTTCCGCCGAACCTTTCTCAGGTTCACGATGTGTTCCATGTGTCACAGCTCCGCCGTTGCTTCAAGGACCCAATCCGAGCAGTGGATCATGAAGTGCTCGAATTGCAGCAGGACCTCTCCTATAAGGAGCATCCGGTCCGCATTCTCGACCAAGCTGAACGCCGCACACGTCAGAAGGCGATCAAGTTTCTCAAAGTCCAGTGGTCGCACCATTCTGAAGATGAAGCCACTTGGGAACGACAGGATCGTCTGCGCGAAGAATACCCCGCACTGTTTCCTTCTACCTCCTAAATCTCGGGACGAGATTTCTTGTAGTGGAGGAGATTTGTAACGCCCGGATAATCATGCTACAGTAATCTCACGTTAATGAGGGCACGTCACCTCTGTCACTGTAATTAATCTCGGGTTAATTCAAAACCGTTTCAAATTTAAATCCTAAATAAGTCAAACGACAAAAGTTTTCAAATATTAAAATAAAAATGTTCGGGAGATGC
Organism: Triticum aestivum; assembly: GCF_018294505.1. Classification (NCBI taxonomy): domain Eukaryota; kingdom Viridiplantae; phylum Streptophyta; class Magnoliopsida; order Poales; family Poaceae; genus Triticum; species Triticum aestivum. Next base: position 194,068,143 of record NC_057802.1, read on the forward strand.
CATATTTTGCATAAGTAAATATGGTGTGGTAAACACATTTTTATAAAATGCCTAAATAGGTTAAATTGAAATAAAACAGAAAAGCAAATAAATAAAAGAAAAGAAATTACAAAAAAAGATAACAGAACAAACAAAACAAAAAAACAAAAAGAGAAGGCCCCTGCCCCACTTGGGCTTCGGCCCACCCGAGCCAGCTGGCCCAGCAGGCCAGCCCGCCTACCACGGTCGTTCCCTCCCCTTCCCTGTTCCCCCGACCGGGGTCGGAACAGGGGCACGTCCCCGCCGCACCCCCTCGCTGGCGACGGGGGAGGATAAGGCTGCCCCGACGCCTCGGCCTCCACCCATCCCTCCCACTTGCCCCCTCTCGCTCGCCTCTGTGCCTCCCCTCCCCCAGATCCACCTCTCCCCTCTCCCTCTCCTTCGTTCTGGAGAGGAGACCGACGCGGTCGCCGCCGTTCTCCGTCGTTCACGCGACCACCGTGCTTTCCTCGCGACCTCATCGTGTCCAGCCGCTCCGCCTCCCTCGACTACGCCTCCCCGTTGAGCCGCAGGACGCCGGGCGACCCCGAACGCTGCCCCGGCCTCGTCTTCCACTTCGGATCACAGGAGCTCGCCGGCGTCGATCCACTGCACAGCAGCTCCTAAACCTCCCACGGGCCTTTCTTGCGCCGCGCGGTGAGCCCCTCATCCTCTCCCCTCACTCTCCTAGCCTCTTGAGCTCTCGTAGCCGCCGCTCTGCTTGCGCCTGAACACGTCACCGCCGACGAGGTAGTTGCCGTCGTTGTGGACATTGACACGCTCGCCCGAGCTCACCGTTGTGCTCCTGGGGTTCCTAGGAGCCGAACACGCATGCGCACACTCCCACCCGTTCCTCCTAGCGCCGTCCCCGATGAGCGTCTGAACGCATCGCCGCGGAGCTCGCCGCCGGCAAAGCTCCGGTGACCTTTTGGTCACGGGCTCAAGCTGGTTGCACTCCCCACAACGCGTAGATACTCCCCAGCTTCTCCGTTTGCTCGATAGCACGTCGTAGCTCCGTTTTCGTCGAGCACCCGTGCACGCCGCCACCTCCGCCGCTCACCGGCGCCGATTCCGGCCAAGTCCGGCGATGCTACGGCCACCACTGGATGCGGCGCTGAGAGCTCGTTCGAATGAGACTAGCCCCGCTCCTCCCCGAGCCATGTACACGTTTTTCGGCGAGATCCGAGCCGCGCCGCCGCATTTGGCGTCACCGGCGTTGAGCCGCCGGCCGCGCTGAGCTAGCACACCTGGGGCCACCCCCTGGGTCACTGCCAGTGGGCCCCCTGCCCCCCTGTTGACCAGTTGACCTGGTCAACTGGGCTAACTGGGCAGGCCCCAGCCACTGGCGTGCGGGCCCCACCGCTTAATCCGGTAATTAAAACATTTTAATAGTTAAAACTAATTAGTTTAGATGATTAGCCAATGACAGGTGGGGTCCAGTACTTAACTAATCTAAACTTAGTTAGTTTAATCTTCTGTTAGTCCACTGTCTATGACAGGTAGGACCCACCTATCTGGTTTGACTGGTCAGCCGACCTGTTGACCTGCTGACTTCAGCGTTACCTCATGCTGACATCATAATTCATTTTTGCTAAATTCAAATAATTCCAGAAATTCAAATAATTCCAGGAATTCAAATAATCTTTGAAAATTCATATCTTTTAAACCGTAACTCGGATGAAAATGTTTTCTACATGAAAGTTGCTCAGAACGACGAGACGAATCCGGATACGCAGTCCGTTCGTCCACCACACCTCCCTAACCTATCGAACTCGCAACTTTCACCCTCTGGTCCGTCTGTCCGAAACGCGAAACATCGGGAATACTTTCCCGGATGTTCCCCCCCCCTTCGCCGGTACCACCTACTGTCGCGTTAGGACACACCTCGCACTGCTCATTGTCATGTCACGCATCGTCATGTTTATGTTTGCATTGTATTTACTGTTTCTTCCCCCTCTTCTCTCCGGTAGACTACGAGACCGACACTACTGCTGCCCAGTTCGACTACGGAGTTGACGACCCCTCCTACTTGCCAGAGCAACCAGGTAAGCCCCCCCTTGATCACCAGATATCGCCTATTCTTCTCTATACTGCTTGCATTAGAGTTGTGTAGCATGTTACTGCTTTCCGATATCCTATCCTGATGCATAGCCTATCCTTGCTACTACTGTTGTTACCTTTACCTGCAATCCTACATGCTTAGTATGGGATGCTAGTTTTCCATCAGTGGCCCTACATTCTTGTCCGTCTGCTGTGCTATACTATCGGGCCGTGATCACCTGGGCAGTGATCACGGGTATATACTTATATACGATATACATGACACATGTGATGACTAAAGTCGGTTCGGCTCGTAGGAGTACCCGCAAGTGGATCTTTGTGGCGGAGCGACAGGGCAGGTTGAGACCGCCTAGGTGAGAGGTGGGCCTGGCCCTGGACAGCGTCCGCGGTTACTTCGACATAACACGCTTAATGAGTTCTTGGTATTTGATCTGAGTCTGGCCATTTGATCTATACGCACTAACCATCTACGCGGGAGTAGTTATGGGTATCCCGGCGTCGTGGTATCAGCCGAAGCCTTCGTGACGTCAGCGACTGAGTGGCGCGCGCCGGATTGGACTGGAACGCCACTAGGCTAGGTCTGCTTCCGGCCGCGTACGCAACGTGCAGGTGTGCATAGGGCGATGGGCCCAGACCCCTGCGCGCATAGGGTTAGACCGGTGTGCTGACCTCTCTGTTGTTCCTAGGTGGGGTTGCGACGCGTTGATCTTACGAGGCCGGGCATGACCCAGAAAAGTGTGTCCGGCCAAATGGGATCGAGCATGTTGGATTATGTGGTGCACCCCTGCAGGGAAGTTTATCTATTCGAATAGCCGTGTCCCTCGGTAAAAGGACGACCCGGAGTTGTACCTTGACCTTATGACAACTAGAACCGGATACTGAATAAAATACACCCTTCCAAGTGCCAGATACAACCCGGCGATCGCTCTCTAACAGGACGACGAGGAGGGGATCGCCGGGTAGGATTATGCTATGCGATGCTACTTGGAGGACTTCAATCTACTCTCTTCTACATGCTGCAAGATGGAGATGGCCAGAAGCGTAGTCTTCGACAGGACTAGCTATCCCCCTTTTATTCTGGCATTCTGCAGTTCAGTCCACTGATATGCCCCTTTACACATATACCCATGCATATGTAGTGTAGCTCCTTGCTTGCGAGTACTTTGGATGAGTACTCACGGTTGCTTCTCTCCCTCTTTTCCCCCTTTCCTTTCTATCTGGTTGTCGCAACCAGATGCTGGAGTCCAGGAGCCAGACGCCACCGTCGACGACGACACCTACGACACTGGAGGTGCCTACTACTACGTGCAGCCGCTGACGACGACCAGGAGTAGTTAGGAGGATCCCAGGCAGGAGGCCTGCGCCTCGTTCGATCTGTATCCCAGTTTGTGCTAGCCTTCTTAAGGCAAACTTGTTTAACTTATGTCTGTACTCAGATATTGTTGCTTCTGCTGACTCGTCTGTGATCGAGCACTTGTATTCGAGCCCTCGAGGCCCCTGGCTTGTATTATGATGCTTGTATGACTTATTTATGTTTTAGAGTTGTGTTGTGATATCTTCCCGTGAGTCCCTGATCTTGATCGTACACATTTGCGTGCATGATTAGTGTACGGTCAAATCGGGGGTGTCACAGTAGGATGAAGCATCGGGGCTGCAGGAGTAGCAAGAAGTGAGACCCACTCGGCAGGAGTACTGAGAGGGTTCACGGCCGGAACGCCTATGCTACTCGGGGGAGTAACCGGAGAAATAGGGGAGCTAGAGCTAACTGGGACATAAGGGGTAAATCCCAATGAGGATGGAGTAGTGGTGGATCTAGTAGTGACCAAGGTAGCGGCTAAAGCAGTACGGGCACAAGTCAGCTCTCGAGCTAGCTCGTGGATCATCAGATAGCTAGCAGTGATATAGCGAGCAAGATGGCTAGCAACAGTATCAGACTCCGGGTTAACGAGAGGAAAACGGACACGATCGTTGTCGTGGAGAGATGGGTAGTAATAGAATCCTGGGTGATGCTGCATTTGAACCTCGGTATAACGAAGCTCGACAAGGACCTCAAATGCGGCAAACTGGACAGCCTGAGAAGCGGTGGAGGCGTAACCGCTCCGAGAAGTGCGAGTGTAAGAGCCGGAATCGGAACTGGTGCGCAGAGTAACCACTGCGTGATACTCATACACTGAGTCTGCTAGACGCTCCTGGTACACACGGTAGACCGGTTCGTCTCCATGAGGGTACAGCCGACGCCACATGTTGCGGAGAAGGTGCAGTGACGTGTACGGCATCAACTGCAACTGGCACGGATACGGCACCGGAGCCATCTACACTCACAACCATTAATAGGTTAGCATAAAAATAATAATCAAATGACTACAATGCAACAACCAGCTATAACTCCTACCGACACTCACATTTACTCGTGTCTAGCGTCCAGTTAACACGTCGTAGTCTAGCGTGGCCTACAGTCAGCGCGGCTCTGATACCAACCTTTGTGGCACCCCGGCTCAGAGCGACCGGTTTACCCTGCATTGCCAGCCCAGAGATCATGTCTTCTGGCAACACACAACATGTTGGTACAGAAAAAAACTGCTTTATTGATGCTAGCGGAACAGAGTTCATATTACAACAGTGGTCGAGGGCAAGCGGCACACTCGGTGCGGTGGAACAATATGTACATTATTTAGTGAACATAAAGGGGCCTCGACTCGAACAACTACGTGGCAGCGGAATAACGTCGTAGCGGAAGCTCCATATCACAGGGACACTGATGTGGACACGATCTAGACTCGAACAGCGCTCCTTTCCAACGAGACTTTCCTGAAATCTGGCATGACACGCCAAGTCAGTACATTGAATGTACTTGCAAGCTCACAACAAGCATAATCATAATGACAAACAATATCATGATATTTAAACAATTATTAATAATGCAACATTATATGTCAACATGCTGTGATCAAGCCCGAACGTCCCTCAGGACAGCTTACCAACTGTGATCATCTCTGGACCACAAACACACCACCATAGTGGTCTTTCTCAAGAACAACTCGTGATCCTTACGGCGATCACAACCACGACCATCATTTGGTCCCAAATACCTCGATGGCCTTTCTGCCATCCATTGACAATGCAAAGTTCATAGCTTAGTGTGCAATTTTTATTAAACGTTGACTCATGGTGGGACCTAGTATGAGGTGTCCGTGATCGTGGACTCGGCTATCGATAGATTATACACTCTGCAGAGGTAGCACACTGTACCCACACCACGGAACCCATGGCCTCGCATTCCCATTCGGGTGGACCAACGGCATTCCGACAAAACCCCTCCATTGCCACAGCACTCTCCCGGCCACTCCGACCCAAATCCCCAACGGGCTGGTCCTGGGTGGCCCCGTGTCTAGCAAACACACCCCGACCACCGTCGTGGTCAAAACACTCCCACTCGGGGACTCGGTACCATAATCTCATCAACGAGCACACAAGATTATGTGTGCTTATCGGGCCAGGGCAAACACGACATAATCTTCCCTAGATGGAGGCACCGACCAGAGGCCGTGTCAATGGACCGAATCAAGGCCTTCCCACAAGGCAAATGTGGTTGCACTGGAAAGAAACTCGATTCAGCGGCACCATGACCCAGTCAACGGTATATTCAAGTTGAGTTATATTCAGGATGAACTTTAAACTAAAAATGACCGGTGTCATAGCATGCCATGAAATGCAAAACAACACATGCATCACATATTGATAAAAATGATCGACGTCATCCATATGCACACCAAGCATAAATGTCAACAACTCATATTACTCTACTTGCTCAAAATGACTCACATCTTAACCAAAATATTTTGCAACAAGTTTTATTAATTTCCTACGCAAGAAAGTAACTCCGATAAATTTTTCATATGATAGACCAAAAGATATCATTATCAACAACTCTTAATTTGTTTATCACTAAGTTGGGTTCAAACATTTTGTAAGACAAGTAATATGATTAAACAAGTATTTAACAGAATATTTTCTAACAAATTTTTATCAATTTAAGAATGCAAACACAAAGCTTTAAATAATTACTAACATGCATAACAAAATTATTTCTAACATCACCTCAAATAAATTTTAACTTGCTTTACCCACTTAAACTAGTTTCAACTATTCTGTAAATCAAGCATAACAACTGACCAATACTTAATAGAATACAAATAATTCAATAATTATTTAAATGCATGGGTTAATCATTTCATTTAAGTGAGAAAATCACAAATATTGAAATGGCATCATAAAAATGTTGTTGTGGCTTGCCTTAGTGCAGATGAGGTTCACAAGCCTCCTGGTGAGCCTCAAGACAAGCCTCACCTTCTGAAAATAATTTTTAACACAAAAAGAAAATATCAAGAACACTTCTGAAATTCACCAGAAATTCTAAACAGCTCAGAAAAATCTCATCTTTGCTGAGCTGTTAGATTTCCTTTCAAAGAACACATTGCAAAAAGAATCATCTCATTTGGACTTATGGTTAAAAAGTTAAAATTGTTTGAAGCTCTCTGGAATATAAATGAATTTGAATAAAAAGAAACAGCTGGGGGGTGACGTCGAAGGCGTAAAGCCTAGGGGCTCCACCACTCGTACCGCTTCGCACGTGTACTGAGTGCCTGACTAGCGGGCCCCGTTAGTCAAGTGGGGGAAGAGGGAGAGAGAAACAGAGAGGGCCGCGGCTTCGCCGGAGCTCTCGCCGGCGACGAGGGCTCCTTGGCCCAAGCGAGAGGGAGGGATTGAGAGACGGGACGATGGCGCACCTGCTCGTACCCATAGCGTGGCTAGGGGTGGTCGGACGGCGTCGGAAACTAGCTCGCAAGCGGAGGCAGAACATGGAGGTCGCCGGAGTTGAGGAAGACGGCGAGCAGAGGTCACTCCAGAGGCTCCAAGCGGGCGAGATGGCCTCACCGGAGAGAGGCGGAGGCCTTGGAGGGGTCGCCCAGGCCTGGGAGGGGCTGGAGCTACCGCGGCGACCAGAGGGGGTCGCCGGCGAGCTCAAGCTCGGGGACGGCGGCCCGAGGCCTGCCCGGCCGGGCTACGGCTTCCTACTCGATCGTGGGGTGTGTGTGAGTGCTGGATGGTGCTCGAGGAGGCTGGGGTGGCTATATTTATAGGCGAGCGGCGAGGGTGCTTCGGGCTCCGCTGGTGGACACCTGTCCACGACGCCCGGCGACGAGCGGCGTCAGTGAGAGGGGGAGAAGGCGACGGAGGTCACGCGGCCACTGTGGGCGAGCGGAGACGAGCACAGGATCAAGGGGATGGCGACGAGCACAGTGCGCTCCGCACTGTTGTGCTGGCCGGACCTTGCCCGTGCTCGCTGCGGCGAGCTCTGGTGTCGGCGAGTGCCAGGGAGGAGTTAAGGACGTCGAGACGATGATGGTGGCGGGGTTTGGCATGGTTGGGCAGGCGGGCGAAGCGAGCACGCTCGAACAGAGCGCTCGGCGTCACCCAGAGCGCGTCGACACGCATGCCTGGCATCGTGGACACGCGTGGTCACCGCGCGAACTCTCTCCTCAGGCCAGCCTTCGTCCAAAAATCATGTCTGGCATGTTGTTCGTGGTAGTTTTGAAGTTTACCATGGTTTGGTTTGGATCCAGGTGCAGTAGAGAAGATTTTACAAGCCAGGTAAGTTTCTGGTCAGTTGTGTTGTTACTGTGGTCAAATGGCTGGGAGTTTGGGGCTGTGCTTTGGAGGCTAGTTATAAGTTACTAAGGTAAAGATGCACAAGAAAGTTCAGGTCAAATGGAGCAAGTAAAATGGTAGTTGCTGTAGAAACCAGCATTTCTGTCCAGAACAGAAAAGATTTTCTGTAGCAAAAATATTCCAAAAAGTGATGAAATATTTTTGCTCAGGGAGGTGCCCTAGGGTCCCTAGAATATTTTTGAATTATCTTAGAATTTTCTGAGCCATAAAAATTAGGGTTGCCTTGAAGCAAACAGATCTGGCTTAGGGTTTTTGAGAGAAAATGAATATTTTTCATTTAAGAAAAATATTCCAAAGGTTATTTTGTGGTGGATCAGAAGTGAAGTGATGGTTTGGGAGAGAAGTGAACACTTGGGTGAAAGCCAAGGATGCCCAAGTGTTTAAGTCCAAATGAAAAGGTTCAGAAACTCCAAGTTTCAAAAACTTTCAAATGAAATTTCAAGCAAATAAGAAAGGGCGAAAACCAGGCTGTCACACTCAACTCCAGTTATCCTATTTGGGCCATACTATCAGCCAGCATGGGGTTGCCACTGAAACCCACAAAATTAAGAACATTGCGAACTGGTCTACCCCGCAATCAGTCAAAGAAGTCTGCAGCTTCTTAGGTTTGGCTGGCTATTACAGGCGCTTCGTTCGCCATTTCGGCATCATTGCAAAGCCACTGACACATCTCCAGAAGAAACATGGGGAGATCCTGAGCTTTGAGGCAACTAAAGAAACATGATGCTTTTCAGTTATATTTAAGAACAGAAGAGGAAGACAAAGCAACCCTAGGATTTCTCTGCTCCCAGTGCTTAATACGAAAAGCTCGACATAAACCCAAGGACGGGCAACTGTTGCTAAACCAGGATCTCCATCTCTTTGAATAAAAGCCATCCTTTCCATCGACCAGCCTACGAACATCTTCGGTACTATAATGAAGGAGGTTGACACTATCCCATTCTACGTAGCAGGGGTAATTCCAGAAACATCCTATCTAAAAATCATTTAGAGATAAGTTTCTATAGAAAGATAAGCGGGTGTACAAATGAACTTTCTTATGATACTATGATACTCAGATACCACTCATTGGATGGGACCGGTGGACCATTGATCGATAAAAATTAGTAAATAAGCCTTTTTCTCGCAGGTACGAGAGATTGCACAACCTTGCCTTGAACGCTTGAAGTTCTAAATAAATCTGAAGAGGAAGGCCAATTGTATCATGTCAGCAATGGTACTCTCCTGGGCTATAGACTGTCACCTGCTTCAAGGTATCTTGCTTGTGAAAGCCGAACAAAGAAGAAAAGAACGAAATGGCGGTTCATCAGTAGTCAAAGGTGCAGACTTCATTCTTTGTTTCCTTCATCCTCTACCATTACGTTTAGCTTTTTAGGACTACCTAAAGGAAAGGAATAGAATGATCCATAGTCGTACCTACTTGAGGGCACCGAATGCATACAGCTTACGTCAACTTTTTATATATATATTTATATATATATATAATTATTGATTCCATTCACACCCTTTGGGAACAGGAAACGGAGAACTTGTTGCTTTCTTCTGTTTTTGCTGTAGCTGAGGACAACTTAGATTGAAATGATTGACTTGATCTAGGTACGTGGTCCAAACGGATAGGTAGAATTACCCAGAGGGAGCCCTAGTTTCAGCATAAAAGGAAGAGGTCGGGTCCGCGCGGTTCGCCTTTCCGAATGCAACAGTGTTTTTGGCTTTGGCAATACCAGCTAGCTAGCTACTTACTTGTGTGGGAGTCCTATAAAGAAAAGCCTGAGTTATAGACTGACCAAAGAAATCCACCTAAGCCGTAAGTTTTTGTTATAGCTGGCACACCTGCTTGCAAACTAGAAAATCTGATTCTAGTAGGAAGTGGACTAAGTCTTAAGAGAGATAAGCTGGTCTTTATACACTGGCCCTACTTCGAATTCAGTCAGTGGCCAAATGCATTGCAAGCAATTCCAGTCCCAGCTGCTGAGGTGGCGTAGTCAGCCCTACCTAAGTATTGAACAAAACCAACCATTTGTATAATATTATCCTATCTTGCATATTAATTAAGACCACTTATTAGATCAAGGTTGGCATACATAGCATAGGAAGGTGGAGATCCATTTCTCTGGATATGAAATTTACAACATCAGCCAGTCATCCTATCTATATGAAATTTACATAATATTATCCTATCTATATGTCCCTCAGCCAGTCATCCATTTCTCTGGATATGAAATTTACAACATCAAAAAAATGACCCTTTTCATAATGAAATCCATTACATGCCATCCAAAGAACTCTGATCTGGATTACCGGCTTTGGGGTGGAAGGACGGATCGATCGACCAAGCAACAACGATCCCTTTACGATGGTCAAGTGCGAAGGTCCCGATCGGATTGCCGATCTGCCAGTGTTGTTTGATTGATTTTTTTCATCTGAAAACCATTGATGCTGACCTGTCACTTCTCAAGTGATTTTCCTGCATGGTTCTAGGAAACCAAAGAAGACTTTGGGTAGGTCAACGATAGATTCTATGTCTATAATGGAACGTAGGTTCTTTTTAGGAGGAAAGCTTAGAAGGATTCTTTTCAGAGCGTAAGAACCATCGAAGAGCATGGGATTGGTATTGCTGGCAGGGACTTTAAAGTGAGAGCATGATCACTAAACCCCTGCTACTTTCTATCATTCCTGCTAAAGCAGTTGGCAATGACTCATTGGAAACTCCTATTGGATCTGGGAGAAGAAGAAATCCAATCAATGGATAGGTAGTCAATTTCTGGCGAAAGCACAAACCTTTTCTCTTACTTAAGGCGATAAAATCCATTCGTTTCGATAATAATCTGTTTGAGATGTGTTTTACCGAGAAGGTATATGGTTTACGGTTCTAAGCCGTTGAGTTTGTGTTTTGGTAGTTGTTGTTTTGAAGGATGGCGGATCCAGAGTTGAAGGATAGCGAGGCATACCAACGGCATGCCAACAAGAGGAACCATCCGGACTTAAAACAGCCGACCTACCCCCTGCCACTTCTTCCTCTAAGTCAAGTTGATAGATTTCTGTACGAGTTTTGAAGTGCCATCTCCAGTCTAAGCGGTTGAGTTCAGTGATTGTATCGAACAAAAGCCCCCTCCTGGAGCAGGTACGCGACTGTCTCTCTTCCAAAGTGTGATCATCTTCTCCAGTCTCCCGTTTCCACCTATTTAAAATGGTCAGCCTGTGCGGCAGCAATTGAATTTGAATTCTAAAATAAAGTAGACTTCGGTGAAGGAACATATTCTCTGGTATCTGCTTCGGCCATCTCATCTGGTTTCGGCCTTCTTTGTGAGAAGCTCCTAACTCGCTCGACGGGGTATGATCGCTACTGTTGATAGGTCGATCGGAAAAGAATAAGTTCCAGGACTGAATAGAAAGAAAGTACTCTAACACTTTCTTCGCCATTCTTTTCTATGAGGAGCTCTATTTTGCTAATACAAATGTAATGCTACCTCCCTACGGCGATTCATAACTAGAAGAACTCGTTGGCACAACCGGACCTTATTAAAGGCCTCGACCGTCTGATCGACTGAAAGATCTTATCTTCGAGTTCTAGTATGGGTCGTCGGCCCTTTCTCCTCCTCAGTAGGTGCAAACCCTGGTTCTGTAAATGATTATAACTGCCTTGGAGCTAGATAAGCAAACCTTCTTCTGTTTGAGTATGATGGATGTTACACCCACTGCCAGATACAAGCAAAAGCTTTCCAGCTAAGCTAGGAGTCAGAACGAACTCATGAAGACTACTGTTGCTTACCAAAGCCGATCGAGCCCCCGTGCGAGACGTAGCCAGCCGATGTTGGGTTAGCTCACGATGAACAGTGACCGTTGCTACCGTGCGCGCGGTACATAGAACGAGTCGAGACATGGTGAGTCAAGCCGGTTGGTTGGCTGTGGATGAACAGTTCCTGGTGGGGGTTGGATGAACAGGACCCCATGGTAGTAGGCCGTTGCCTCTGGATGAACAGGACCCCGAGGAGGCCACCGCACCCCAGCCGGTTGGGGTGGATGAACAGGACCCTGTGGAGGCTGGATGAATAGTAGCCAGTGGAGGCTGGCTGAACAGTAGCCCGTGGATGAACAGTAGCTGGTGGAGGCTGGAGGAAGTCAACGATGGATGAATAGTAGCCCGTGGAGCGAGGCAGTAGACGGTGGATGAACGGGACCCCGTTTCGATCGTAGGTGCTCCAACAAAAGTCCGTTTCCTCCGTTTTGCGGTATGCCACACCCCTCCCGATCAACAGGACCCCGTTTCGACCGTAGGCACTCGAACAGAAGTCTGTTTCCTCTGTTTTGCGGTACACCAGACCCTTCCCGATGAACAGGACCCTGTTTCGACCGTACGCGGTCGAACAGAAGGGCGTTTCCTCCGTTCTACGGTACGCCAGACCTCGTTTCGGTTGTTCCGTCCAAGCCGGTTGGCTCCCATGAACACGCGACGCTGTTTACTTCGTTCCGACCCAGCCGGTTGGCTGCCGATGAATAGGATGACGTTGTTGTACGCGTTAGAGACCCCGCCCGTATGTACGTACGTAGCCATATATACTATCTTGCAGTGTGGTTGTACGTACGTGTACACGATATAGACGGGACTACGTGACATGCTACGTCGGCGCCTCTACTTCAACACGTGCCACTCCTTACTCGGCCATGGTACGTCCCTACAGAGAGACAGATCGATAGCTGTGTACGTGCACGTTCACGGCCAGATAGATAACGCTACATTCGCTTCAACCTGGTGGGTCCCAGCTGTCACGGGGTAAGAAGGCACTTCCTTTTGTGCTAAGATAAAGCCGGTGGGTCCTAGCTGTCAGGGGGGAACATTTTTTCGTGAAATACAGATGCCCTTCTAGTGGGTCTGAGCTGTCAGGTGGAGGAATCATTATCTTGCGCATAATAAGGCGGCACTTCCTTGTGTGCGGCCATGGACCCAGCTATCAGCCTCTCCACATACAGTCCACTTCTGATGGCTGTCGTTCATTGACCGCGTTGACGACACCGTACCGTCCAAGAGCACCAAGGTGGTGGACGACGACGCGACCTAGGAATGGAATGACCCAGAGCCGGGGTACACGCGAAGGGTAGTATGAGGATTGACTGGTTCGGCTGCGGTGTGAGGCTGCTGTCACCGCAGAATAACAGGGGGTGTGGGTGAGTAGAGGGATGGCCTGGCCAGCGGTGGGAGTAGTAGGGGCGGTGAGGCCTGCGCAGCAGCACAGCCGGCCACGGGAGGCAGGAGCACGCGGTGGTTTGGACGGCTCGAGCAAGAAAATCAGAGGTTGAAGAAGCAGGACGACCGTTGGATGTTAACAATCCAACGGTCAATGGTGATAGAATCATTTGTTGACTAAGTTGATAAAGCCTTGCATACACGTCAACTTAGTAGGGGCACAAGTCAGCCTCCAAATCTAGTGGGCCCCAGATGTCATGGGGAGCACTCGTTATTTTTCTCTTAATAACGAGGCACTTCCTTCCGTGCCAAGACATAGCTGGTGGGTCCCAGCTGTCATGGGGAGGATCCATTCTTTTTGGCGTAACAAGGAGGTAATGTCTTGCGTGTGGCCATGGACCATGTGGGTCCCAACTGTCAGCCTCTCCATGTACATCCCTCTTCCGATGTTGTCGTTTGTTGACAACGTTGACCACGCCGTGCCGAGAACACCAACGCGATGGACGACGGCGAGAACCAGGAAGGGAATGACCCGAAGGCGGTGGCGCCACAATAGTAGAGAGATGTGGGTGAGTAGAGGGATGGCCTGGCCAGCGGTGGGAGTAGTAGGGGGCAGTGAGGCTTGCATGGCAGCACAGCCGGCCACTGGAGGCAGGAGCAGGTGGTCCCGCCGGCGCTGGATTTGACGGCTGGAGCAAAAGATCAGAGATTGAAGAAGCACGACGGCCGTTGGATTGACATCAAACGGTCACGTTTGCTAGAATTGTTTGTAGATGTATATAATAAGTAAAAAAATGTTGCATACGCGTCAAATTAATAGGCCCACAAGTTAGACCATTCCCTATTTTTTTTAATAATTTACAGCTCATTGCAACTTCTTATGCAATTTATTGCCGTCCATTTTTTTGTTGACCAGGGCCAGGGTTAAAAATTTTAACGAAATTTCGCATATTTCGGTGGGGTCCAAACTATCTTTAATACCGAAATGTCGAGCCAGATTTAAAGTACGTTGAAGATATATTTAAATTAGGTTTGGAATCTGAAAATGTGAAAAAAATTCAGAAATTTGAAGTAATTGCCAATTTGTGGTGTGTGTTTTATATTTACAACCCATTTTATATTACTTTTAAGATTTGCAGCCGTCTTGAAAGAGTTGCAGCCCAGCAGGGTGGAGAAAAATAAGTAGGCCTGGATTGGGTATTCTTCAGAAAAAAATATACTGGGCTAGCCATTTTCACAAAGAAAAAAATAGCTGGGCTGGTCATGTGGTGAATGTAAAATAGAAGCCTGGGCTAGACGGGCCACAGCCCAGTGGAAACCATGTTCTGTCTCTACAATAACAAAAAAATACTGCTCGAGCAGCTACATCCCAGGTGCTAGCCGATCTTGTGTCGTTCTCTTGTCTATTACTATACGCTGACAATGTCGTGGGTCCCAGATGTCAGCAAACCACTAGGAGGAAGCATTTTCTTTTTCTATACACTGACAATGGAGTATATAACAAAAAATGAGGAACTTGCTTGCGTACGGCCATGGACATGGTGGGCCCCTACTATCATCCTCTCAACGTACAGTCCTCTCCCAATTCCTCTTATTTGTTGACCATATTGACAACGCGAGAGGGCGGCGCCGCGACGAGCACACCAAAGTGTGCGGAGGAAGACAACGAGGCCTCTGACGTGGGCATTAACGATTTAGGAGACAGTGGGGCGGCGATGCGTGTGCTGAGGCGCAGCGAGCCGTGGTCGGCGGAAGCAGGCGGCCCCGTCGGCACTGGTTTGGTTTTGGCGGCTGGAGGAAGACGAGACTGAAGAAACACGACAGACTGTACAAGCAGCATGAGTACTTCAACACCCTTAACTGAAACCAGCAGGGGCACTTAACAACCATAGCTGAAAGCAGTATGAGTACTTATACAGGTTAAACCATACAAAGCATGCCTCAAACAGTGCTACTTTGCCTACAGTTAACCAAGGGTTAGGCCACCAAGCCCAGGACAAGGCCCAGGCGCCACCACGCGCATCCACAACCTTCTGAAAACGGCTTCATCTTGCAATGTGTTCAATAAACAGGATATTCGCTTTAGAACCATGGAAAAGCATGCGCATAACCTTCTGTCCTATTCTCCAAGATGGATGGGCCTTCATTATTTGAGACCACCCATGAATAAGTATATTTTCACCTCCAAGGGAAATGGAGTAGGTCGACATAAACATCATGTTGTGACCTTGCGCAAGTCTGACCCGACCATGGTCAGGCATCTGTATAGGAACAATAGAACTAGGCAGTTTCTATTTCAAGAATATCATAGCCGTAAAACTGTGTATAAGCAAGAGTTTATGCACAACATATATAACAGAAAATAGCTCGTACCATAAGTTTCTCGACACAGTTGGACCTGTTCAACATGTGCACCAGTGGCACACATATCCCACGTGGCCTTCCACTATTGAAACGCCCGACAAGGACCTCAAGACGATCAATAAAGTGTAGGAACTGGTGGATATCGTCCCAGTCAACTTCAGTGCCATCAGTAACAGTCGAGTTCTTATAGAATAAAAAACGGGTAGCATGCTTAACTTTGAAATAACCTACACGTGCCACCAATTATAAGAAATATTAGTTAGAAATAACATTTTTGTGAGAGAAGGGAATCACAAATCGTTGCTACTTCTAAAGTTACATTGTGATTAGTTAGACGGAATAGGTGGATTAAGAAGTAATTGAGGCAACATGCAAGAACCAGATACAAAACTAACATGGATGAACTACTGGAACGACGTCGGGGTGGAAGATCATAGTGAAGTTGAGACCAGGTTCTGCTATTTCCATCAACATTCCTGGGCCAACTTTCAGTCCATAATACTTGAGAAAGTTTATCTAAGTTCACTCATAAAAAATCAGCGATCTTCTTGGTTCATGAACCCAACTCGGAACTTATATCCATGGCTTGTCTTCAATGTGACCACTAAACTGGTGTATTCAGTTATGGCAAGGCCGGCCATCTTGTGTGCATGTGTTCTGGCAGAGCAAGGAATGCACTGCAGGAAAAATAATATGAGAACACAATGTATTCGCTATCCAAATCTAGAAATAATTTCCTCTTTCACGTCAGTGTTGACCATGGTACTAGTACCTTTTATCCAAATATAGCAATCCAAATTTCCAAATTAGTCGACAGCATGTTCAAGAACCCCGCAAAAAAAAGTTCAAAAACCCCCACCCTCCCGGATAGAAAAGAGGATTCTAGGAACATATTGTGCGCGTTTTAAAATCTTTTATTAGGATGAGAAGGAACAAGTGTGGCGTCTCGCCGAGGGCGCAGAAACCTGGAGGGTCCTTGCACTTTGGGCACTGCAAATAAAACACACTAGATTCAGTAGGAAGAAAAATGCATCAATGACGGCGCCTGCCATCCTAGGATTACCCGCAACCAAGGGACTAGGATTTATCGAGGATGGATGAACAATTCGTACCTGGTTCTCCATGAGAAAACCCTACGCAATCGCCGAGAGGGGTTTTTCTATGAACAAGCAGACGAGGGAGAAGGGGATTCAGGCCCACTGAAATATTGTTGCTTCGTCCGTCCAGCTTACTGCTACTGCTGGAAAGGTGGTGTTTTTTGTGATTTGACAACTCATTGGGCATTACTGCGGCGCTACCACCGGGGTGAGTCTCCGTGCAGTTGGGCACTCTAATTTGGTGCATGGCACGTGGACCCCGTTGCCGGAGTCCCCGCATATCAGCGAAAGGAAGTAGAAAGGCCGGAGTAACTATTTACACATAAATATATTTTTGATAGAGAGATACTGCCTCTGTAAAGAAATATAAAAATCTTTTATATCACAACTTTGTACATCATAAAAATCAAGGGGAATATATATAACATAATATGGGGGTTCAGACGAGAATATAATACTCAGATTTTTTTTGAGAATCATATGATACTCACATAGGTTGACGGTTCTGGACTTTGGGCCATAGGTTGGTGGGCCTGCATGTTTGGGGGCCCATGTGTTCTAACTCAACGCATTTCATATTGCAAGTGATCGGTACATCGCTGGTTTTAGATGATGTCGCAAGGCGAATACAGAAAATTAAATAAAGCACAACAATTGTTAGAATGAAATCGAACGACAGTTCCTAACTAGCAATCAGAGTTGCAATTCTTTCACGATATCCTACATGGTAAATAAAAATGTTGTACTACTTATAAACACAGGACACTTGTTTCACCATGCCATATTATTGCATCAAAAGCTCTCAAAGGATAGATCAGTTCGGCAGTTGCGTGCTGCTACTGAAGAATTTCAAACTTTATTTGGACCAGCTCTCCTTGCCGAGAAAGTTCAATTTTGACATCATCCCCTACCGCAAGATTTGATAGAGTTTTGAACCTTGACCATCCTTTAGAATCAATCATCATGCGACCATCCTTTGTACTTACGGTATATTGAGCAGGTTCATTCACACCAAGGTTGCGCATGGTAAGAGAAACTTGGCCATGGTCGCACAGATTATTGAACGACTCCCACTTTGCTCTAGGAATTCTCTGTTTCGAACAAGAAGACATACACAAACAGTTAGATCAACACAGTGAATCATGTGAAACAACATGGAAATAAAAAAGAACGAAGCACTTGGGCTGCCAATGCTTACCAAGAAGGTGGAGATGTTGGTTTTTGTAAGGACTTTGGTATATGCAGTTCGAACTATAGCCTAGTCTGTTGCCGGTGCAAGTGCTGGTTCCATTGCCGCTGCACGGGCCGGAGCAGATGCAAGTGCAACTTCAAGTGTTGGTGCAGGTGCCGGAGCCGTTGCTGGTGCCCGTGTCGGTGCGACTGGTAGTGCCGCTGCTGCTGCTGCCGGAGATTGTGCACCATGTGGAGCTGGTGCCGGTGTCGAAGCAGGTGCCCGTGTCGGTGCCCGATCCTCCGGTAGATCAGCCTGATCCATTGACGCGGTCGGTGCCCAATCCTCTGGTGGATCGGACTGAGCTACTGCCGCTGTTAGTGCTAGAGTCGTTGCCGTCGGAGAACTGGTGCTTGATCTGATGCTGAACATGGAACCGATGTGCGAGATAGCAGCGATCGTCTCTGGTTTGCTATGATTTCATACTTCAGCTTTCTAACTTCACTAGGCTCCGTGACCTTGATCCAGTCTTTTTCTACATTCTTTTAAACACGAGAAAGACTAAGTGTGGCGTTTTTGTTAAACCAAATTGTAGTTCATCATAGGGCTTCAGATTGTACTCAGACAATAGACTAATCCAATTGTGTCCAGTAATATAAGTGATGGATAGTGCCTTCGTTACTAACACGACATAAGAAGTGTAACCTGCAAAAATAACCATCATAGAGAAATCCAAACGGTTTATTCTTTAATGAATGTCACTTGGCAAAACATGCACTACAAAAAAATACACTTCTGTGATTATACGTGTTTGTCACAGTAGGTCGCGCTTTCTGTCATGCATGTGCATCCATGACGATTTTATGACAGAATCAAGATATTCATAACTGTGTTGTCATAGAAGTGTTCCATGACATTACCAAAATTATCATCACGGAAGTGTGCACTTGAAGTTGAGACTCAAGAAGACGAACTGATTCAGGCAGCGAGTTCGAAGAGCTTCCAGCAGTAGTGGCCAGTAACTTGAACACTACATCAAGACAGGACTTTTGGGTTCTCTCACTGTCATCAAGATAGTTTTATCAGCTTTCTTGGAAACCGACAGGGATGTCTCACTATCTTGAACCTTATCTGCATTACTTCCTTTACCATTGCAAACGGGGTACTGTTCTCCAATATTTTGTCTGCATTCTAAAAGAGAAACAAGCAGACACATCACAGGCTTACCATGTTGTATATGAAACTCATTTTGGTAAATCAGTTCAGTAGTAAAGTGGAAAGGATACCAGCATGAAACAAACATATATCTATGTACATGGTCACTTTATGGTCTATATCATTCTAGTTTTTGTTAGCAAATCAAGATAGAGACACAGTTCAAATAATATTTGTTCAAGACAAAGCAGAATAGACAGAATATAAGTGTGGGAAACTATGGAGCAATAACAACACTTCTAATGTGCATGGCATGAGAACATAACTGTTTATTCAATTGAAACTGAAATCAACATAGAGCAAGTTACAACAGCAAACCAGTTAAAGAAACGGGTTTAAAACATACCTGTTGCACCATTGGAGTTTCAATTCCATCCTTGAAATTTGAAAATAGTTGGTATGAGTAAATACAGTGATGCAAGAGGAAAGGAGTATGAACAATAGCTACAGAACCTGACCTGAGAACAATTCTTCTTATCCTTTAAGCGTTGAGTTGGGATTCGGAGTGGTGGTCCTCGTGCTTTGGGCACTGTAGTTCCCTTACTACCTGCCCGTGTTTGGGTGCTCTGTCAACTGGAACCGGGTTACTATCTGCTGGGGTTGGGGTTAGAAGCGGTGTAGCTGGTTCTCTGTCCAACTTGGTAGGGGTACAATCTGTGAGAGTTTGGGTTATGTGTGGTGGGGCTGGTTCTTGGTCAAGTACAACCGTGGTTCTATCTGCATCAACTGGTAGCACTATCTTTTCTGAAGACCGTGTTGTTACTCCCTTAGATACTGCCATCACCCTCTCCAATTCAAATGGCTGATAAACAAGAAAAGTAATTGAATGTACAGACATTGTATGATAGACAGGTGCAATGGATAGTGGGGAATAAAAGAGGGCATGAAATAATTCACATTTATGTTGTCTAACCAAACAGGATAGCATGACACGATTTCACATATATGATGGCTAACTAAACAGGATAGCATGACACAATTTCACATTATGATGGCTAACTAAAGAAGATGGAAAGACATAGTTCAAACTATGATGACTATGTAAACAGGATGACATGATATAACTATATAATGTGTTTATTAAATAGGTTGGCATGCCATAATTCACATACATGCCGCCTATGGAAACATGATAGCATGATATAATTCACGGATAGAATGACATAATTCAAAATATGATGACTGTAAACACTAAACAGGATGAGATGATATAACTATATGATCGCTTTATTAAATGGGTTGCCATGCCATAATTCAGATAGATGTTGTGTATGTAAACACGATGGCATGATATAATTCAAATATATGATTTATATAGTAAGCAAGTAAGCAGATGGCAGTCCATATATGATGTAAAAACTAAGCAATGCAAGACAACATGCATGACATGGGTAATATAACCCTGCCAAGTTTGAGCATAGACCTCAGGGGGGAAATAGGACTGGTCATCAGTCTCTGAATCCTCCTCTGAGGAGCTCTCAGTAACCAGCAAGATGTCTGCTTCAGGAGGTAGCATTGTCTGCTCTGAATACCTTGTTTTCACTCCAGATACTTCCATCACCGCTTCAAATGGCTGGTGCACAAGAAGAGTACTTGAATATACAAACGTTGTCAACAAATGGAACATGTAATACAAAAAATGATAGCATGATATAATTCACATACATGATGATTGGCTAAACAGCATGGCATTGCATAATTCACATATATAATGCCTTTGCAACAAGATAGCATTGCATAATTCACATATATAATGTCTTGCAACAAGATGGCAATGCATAATTCACATATATGGTAATTAGACACTAAACAGGTGGCATTCACACAAAGCATGTCTAAACTAATCAAATGACATAGCAATGCAAGACACCATACGCACGATATGAGCAACATAACCCTGCCAAGTTAGAGCATACACCTCGGGGGGGAATAGGACTGGTCATCTGTCTCTGAATCCTCCTCTGAGGAGCTATCCGTAACCAGCGAGATATGCGCTTCATCAGATAGCATAGTCTGCTCTGAAGACCTTGTTTTCACTCCAGAATTTTCCATCACCGTGTCAAATGGCTGATGCACACGAAGAGTAGTTGAATGTACTAACATTGTTGACAAATGTAATACGTAACGAAAAAAGGATGGCCTGATATAATTCACATATAAGATGACTGGCTAAGCAGGATGGCATTGCAAAATTCACATATATGATGCCTGGCTAAACAAGATGGCGTTGCATAATTCACATAAACGATGAATAAACTAAACAGATGGCATTCACACAAAGCATGTCTAAACTAAGCAGATGACATATTTGATGTATAAAGTAAGCAATGCAAGGCACCATATGCATGATATAACCAACATCAGCATGCCAAGTTAGAGCGAAGACCTCAGGGGGTAAATAGGAGTGGTCTTCTCCTTCTGAATCCCCCTCAGAACAGATATCTTCCTCTCGATTACAATCCGAAATGGGTGGAGGGGGCTGCCTTTGCGCCTACCATGGAGCGACGTCTGCATGAAATTTTATTGCCACGCAAGGCTCGTCTCTTCTGCTCTACATGTTCAGTTCCATTGTGTACAATAACTGACATGCATAGGAATAAAACATAGTGAGATTATGTAAGGAGTGCATGCAGAAATCCAGAGTGATGGTAGCAACCTGTGGATAGACCCAAAACCAATGATAGCAGGCAGATAATGGCTTCAGTTAAAAAATACAGATAATGGCTTCTTTACTATTTGTTTCCCACCCAACATGAAACTCATAGTAGACACCAGAGATTAACCAGATAGTAGATAGATACTATTGATTGCGGCCCCGATATGTACCCCACAACCATTTAAAAACTCAAGTTTGACCATTAGTTTGGAGCTGACTCAGAGTCTAATCGGTGAACAGGACGATAAAGTAGCATGTAATATTAAGCGATGCATAACGTAAGCAGACACGAAAGAGTGCGACCTCTCTTGCGGACCCGTGTAGTCCTCGAGGTCATCTGCTCGGTTGATGATGGTAATGCAGTTGTCATGGCTGCCGCGGCGGGGAAGAAGATCTGAGGCGGCGAAAGACAGTCTGGAGGCCGGATCCTTGCTGTGCTGGACCCTTCTGTCGTTGGAGCAGCTGAGCTGGGGTGGACGACGGCGCAGCAGGAGCGGGACAAACCACACAAGGTTTTCTTTGACAACTATCTGTAAGAGAAGTAATTCTGTAAGGGCTCGTTTGAATTGGAGGATTCTAACAACGCAGGGATAGGAAATACACAGTAATAGGATAGGAATGCACGTGCAAAACAGAGAATTTAAAAACACAGGATTTCTGCCAATCTGGGTGTTTGGTTCACAAGAATTGGAAGATCACAGGATGCAAAGAAGCATGGTGAGATTAAGTCAAACCACAAGAAAATGTACGGTTATAATGCTATTATGCTACTATCTCTTAGTCTTGTGCTTCATGAATAGGAATTTGAAAAGGAGGACAAGTGGATATTAAAATTCCTACGGTTTTTCTTTCAAAAAGACACTAAAGGAACAAATCCTACAGTTTTCCTTTGCTCCATTCCTTTGAACCAAATGCATGAATAGTAGTACCATAGGAAACTTTCCAATTCCTATGTTTTCCTTCACTTTTCCTTTCAAGCACTGGGGATTCTAGTAGGCAGGCTTGAGCAAGGAAAAGCCTACACTCAAAAAATGTTTTTGTTCTACTTCTACTACTTTGGACTCAGGCCACTGCCCTACTAGCTCAACTCCCAGGCCCATCGACAAATGCACAACTCAACCGCGCAGAAAGATAAATAATGATGGCGTTCAAGAGAGTCCATCACGGATAGCTAAGTTGCCTGGTACCTCACTGCTTGTCATATAGTAGGAGAAACTAATCGTATTTCACGTTACTATGTGTGCTCAGTGGACAATATATATAACATGTAGAGTAAAAAAGAGATGCAACAAGTGTACAACCTCTTTGGCGAAGCCATGTCGATCTCAGCGTGATTGGGTTGGTCGGTGAGGATGATCCGCCTGACTTGGTTGTCGCAGGAGGGGAAGAAGATCTTAGGCATCTTGAGATGGAGCTCGGGGTACTGCTCCGCTGTGATGGCGGGTTTCGTCATTGGAGCAGCTTCGGTGAGTTGTACGACGCCAAGGCTAAAGCAGGACAAGAGAGACAACATTAACCTGAGTGGAATTCTAATAGCATCTCCAATAGATGACGTAAAATACATAACCACAAAGTGCTAGATGTAAAATACATCGGCCGCTCATCTCTGAACTTAACTGTCGAAACTAAATTTAACTGTCGAAACTGAACTTAACTGTCGAAACTGAATTTTGTTGTCGAAACTGAATTTTATTATCGAAACTGAATGCACTAGTAGCAGAAAAGCAGTAGCAGCAATGCGTGCGAGAGCCGGGGCAGCTGGTCATGCAGCAGCATCAGTCGACTGACACCACCGGCCAAACCGCCGCCCCCTGCCGCCCGCGGCCGGCGGTGCGCCGCCCCGCCCGCCCTGAAACCACTCCCACTATTGGTCCGCCGCCGCCCGGGCCATCCCTCTAGCCCCCCCCCCCCCGTGCCGAGCTTTTTCTCCGGCAATCCCCACGCCACCGCCCCACCACCGCCGGCGACCACCGCCCCCATCCTGAACCCTAAGATAGATAGTGGGGTACCTCTCCGGCGAGCCCCCCTCCCCGTTGCGGCTGGTTCTTCCTTAACTCTAGCGAGCCCCCCCCCCCCACCCACCCCTTGAAAATCGACTGACCCAAAAGTCGATTCAGTCGACTGAAGTGTAGCCAAATCAGAGTAGCATCGCAAACAAGAGCGAGAGCAGCAGCGCAAGCAAGAGCAAGAGCAAGTGCAATAGCAAGAGCAGACAAGGCAGGGGACCGAGAGTAAGAGCAGAGCAGCAGCGCGAGCGAGAGCTAAAGCAGCAGCAGCTCCTACTGATGTGGACATCGCCGCCGAGGGAGCGACGATGTGGAGGAAGTGGCCGGCGACGCCGCCGTGGATGGAGCCGTGCCATGTCGGCTCGGGACCGAGCGCCGGCAGCACCGTGAGATCAAATCAAGAAGAAAATGCGGCGATTAGTGTACAACCCCTTTGGTGGCGCCGATTAGGCCTCGGCTTCATTTGAGGAAACATTGATGATGCTGCTCTTCCGGTGGTGCAGGTGAAGACGGCGGTGTGGGAATGGAGGTGGCGCAAAAGACGAGGGGAACGTCGGGGCAGCTCCTTGGAGGTGGAGGACAAGGTGGCTGAACCGGCGGGACAACAAGATCGACGAAGGATCTTCATCCAGTACGGTGGATGAGGGACGTCTAGGTGTTGATGTGGACGACGACGTCGGGGAAGAGGCTCCGGCTGGGTGGCAGACGAATGAGGGTGTGGGGCTTCGCGGGTTTTCGTGGCCTCGGTGTATGAATGGGTGGGCTGATGGGATGGGAGTGGGGAACCATGGCTTAGGGACGCGCTTGTTCGAAATGTGGGGTAAGTTACGAAAGTACCCCCACCGATTTGTGCTAGGCTGTTCTTTCGGTTCAGGGGTATCACAGGCATTTTGAGCGTCGGGATTTCACAGGAGGTGGGAGTTTTCGCGCGCGTTATAATTTTGGGATAGCAAGGTGCGGTTTGAGATGGAGGTAGTTTTCGGAGCACAACGAGACAAAGATATATCTTAAATATTTCAGGGTAACAAGGCGCGGGTTGAAATTTCCGGACAAGCATAACGTGTACTTAGCCAAATCAATTCGCACTTCCGTCGATGAAAAAACAAAAAGAAATCAATTCGCACCACACAAGAGAGTCTAGTCCCGTGTACTGTACCAAATCAATTCGCACTACAAATGCCATTCAAAACTTTGAATTCATGTTATGTTCAATTAAAATATTTCACTACGTGTATAATGCATGCAACCTGCTACTCAAATGAATGTTTTAGTGCATTCCAAACGTATATACTACCGCTTCCATATGAACTAAATTTGAATTTGTTTCTCTATTTGAATAAGATCTAAAATAATGATTGTTGTGAAGTCAAACCATTTGAATTCGTTTCTCTATTTTAATAAGATCTACAATCATCATTATTGTCAAGTTAAACCATCGTTTGTGTATTATCTTCACAGCACACCACATGATTACTGTCGAGTTAGATATGAACTATGTGTACTATATGAACTCGAACTCGATTTTTTTGAATCCACTTGATGTTGATTTCAAATCACAGTACATTTCAAGCTCTAGCTAGATCTTCATAATCTAAACCATGTCTCATATGTATAATGTGTTTATCACATAATGTATGGTGCCCCGCCCCCTACGCCTACAAGTATTTAGATGTGAGTTGCAAACGCCACACATTACCACAAATTCAAATAAAATGTGAGATTGTTCGATATATAGTATTGTTTAGATTGTTCGATATTTAGTTGTAAGCTGCAAACGCCACACATTATCACAAATTCAAATAAAATGTGAGATTGTTCGATGTATAGTATGGTTTAGATTGTTCGACATTTAGCTGTGAGTTGCAAACGCCATGCATTATCACATTATGGTATAACATGTGCAAAACCACAGCACGCGTATCACCGCTATATTCATGCATGCATATGTTTATAACACTATGATCTCCTATTCAAATATATGAATCCACTTTCATATCAAATTATGATCTTTGTTAGTCTCTTACACCCACACAATCCTCTAACCTTTGTAGCTAGCACTAACTTTCTCTCGTGCATGCACACGCCCTCCTCGCCCTCCCCCTCCCTCAGCATTCTATCCATCGCGCACATTCATTTTTTTCTTTAGGTCGTTCTCCCACAGTCTCCACAACTCCTTTCCGACACACACCGATCGATAAACCTCTCCAGCGATGTCTGCCTACAACATACACACGCACCTTCCATCTCCTCCTTTCTGTGTCCATGCCTCGTGTCTCTCATACGGTCCCACACACGTGTAAACTCTCGCCCCTCTTTTCATCGATCTCACAATCGCACACTCCTCCCCCTATCTAGCTAGTAGCTCGGCCTCTCGCACCACCTCCTAGCTCCATTCTCTCTGTCTATCCGTCTCGCTGGGCCTTATTTGCCTCTAACAAATGGATGTACACCGACCGATCTCCCGCTATACATATAGCTAGCTAGGTCCTTATAACTCGTTTTTCCCCACGCGTCGATCGATCTACCTCATTAGTTATGTCTCTCCCTTCCTCCGACAAACAACAATTGATCTACCGATCTAGTTAGGTTTGCTTACCAAACACATGGTTCCCCTTCATCATCCATGCATGCGTCCCGACACATCTATCACGCACAGGCACACACAGAAACACATCCCCACTCTTATTGATAATATTGCAGTTCTACCCTCAGTTTGTCTAGTAGGCCTCTCCCACCATCTTCGAGAAGCAACTCCATCACCCATCCAGCACTCTACCCCTCTCCCTCCCTCCTCTCTCTCTCTCTCTCTCTCTCTCTCTGTCCCAACCTATTTCCCGTCCTTCAGTTATGTATGGATGTCGACCGATCTCCCTCAAGACATAGCTGGGTCTCACCTTCTCAACACATATACGAGTCGTTCTACCTCTCTAGTTAGGCCTCTGCCTCCCCCTCCCCCCACACACACCAATACATCGAGCGCTCTAGTCATGTCTCCCTGCCACACACAAACTTGCCATGTGCCCTCTGACGTTCGGGTAGGTCAGTCGCCCTATATCTTTGACTTGCACACACACAATTTCGATGGCTCTCTTCATCGATCTCGCACCCACCCACTTGATCCTCTCTTCGACTCTATCGATATCTATGACCCCTCCCTCTCTTCTCGTGGATCGCCCCCTCTATATATGATATAGATAGGCGTCTATTTGACACACATTGCATGTGTCAAATTTTTGTTTGAGATGTCATCGACACATATTCCCACAAATACATTCACGAAATCACCCCCCAACAAAAAACACTCACGAACGCACACGCCATCTGTCTAGGTTTGTATCTCTCTCACACACACCCACGTAGGTGGGGGACGTGCACGAAGAGAAGAGGTGCACGCACGGCGCACGTACTCCCATCTCTTTCCCAACCACACCCACGCGGGTACACGGTGGAGCTCATTTCTGTACGGAAAGGCAGCCCACGTGGTAATTTGACACGTGTAGTGGTTGTCCACTTGATGGAGGATCGTCTACCACGGGTGAACAAACAAATTGCGACTTGACGCGTTATGTTAAAAAAGAGGCAAACCATGTGGGGCCTACCTTAGAGGCAATGCTCTATACACTCGAGATGCTCTGTGCGTATTACTTTTGATGTGTCCCATCAACTCGCAGAATGAGGAGAAGCTTGCTTAGTATGCAATCTCCCCCGCCCACGGGCACGGTGGCTTGCAGGACGAGGTGAAGCTTGCTTACTATGCCTTACACCCGCTCCCTCGCCCACGCGCGCGGTGGCTCACAGGACGAGGAGAAAATTTTACTACTCCCTCCGTTTACTCCTCGTCCCTACTTTGGTTAGAGAGATTATCATATTGTTTGCAATATATGTCCTTTAGTATATTTCAATATGAACTACTAGTACATACTCCAAACACTGATGTATATAGACGTATTTTAGAGTGTAGATTCACTCATTTTGCTTCGTATGTAGTCAATATTGAAACGGGCGTAATAGTACGCACTCTCCCTCGCCCCTCGACCCTCGCACACGTGGTGGACGTGCAACAATTCATTCGGTCTCATATAGCCAGAACGATATATACTGCAGTACCATTATTGCTCGACTTCCCGAAGAGGCGAAGAGCCAATCGCAAGGTTAATATTTTGGAGATGCCAAGCGCAAGGTTTATAGGAGAACGAGTAGTAGTAGTACTAGTAGTACGTACCAGTGGTACGTACTGTACGAGGAAGAAGGCAACAAGATGTATGTTTTGCGTGACAGTCTCTTCTTACAGGACGTGCTAGACCTAGTGGACCTCATTGTTGCAATGGGACTACTCCCTATCATAGATGGCACAATTCAGAGTGGTGGGCAGCGGGCATAATTCGGAGCTGCTTAGTCTTAAACCCCATGAAGAAGTCCCATCGAAAGGAATAGCCATCCTCTACACGTGCTCCTATGTAAAATGAGTAAATGAGACAAAAAGAGAAAGAGACAAAGTAAAAAAATCACCAGCCTTAGATCCAGCCCTATTGTATCAGTGAATGATATTTCTACGTCGTGATTGACATGGCTATATTATTAACCATGCTACGGAGGTAGAAGCGGATTTTTATTTATTCGCGGAGGTAGCAGCGGATGGATATTCGACGAGGAGTGAAATGATGGTTGCTTCCTCGGTCAAACATAGAGAAAGGTGGGCCTCATGATTTCACGGCTTATTAGTCATTATTACTGCCTATACTCTTTGCCCATATATAATAACCACGTGGTAGTACAGTAGTGGGCTATACTTTTAATAACCATGGTCGAAGAGAAGAGGTGCACGTACCCACGCACGTAGTGTACTAGTAGCACTCTTTGCGTCTTTTGCGTCTTCCCCAACCACACACGTGACACGGTGGAGCTCATTTCTGTAAGATGATGCAGCCCACATGATAATTTGACGCGTCTAGTAGTAGTTACTCACTTATGAATAATGGAGGGTCGGGAACCATGCATGAACGGTGCCGCGTCATTTATAAATAAAGTTTTTTTCTTCAGTGGCACGTATGCAATATAAATAAGTTTATATGGAGAGAAAAGGAAACCGCTCCACTATATACTACATAACCAGGACGAGCCTACACGGTTGCTTGCTGGGGTTGCTCTCTTGACACTCTCTTGCACAAAACGACTGTGGCCACATCTCTAACATCATGGCGGATCATGTCCGCTGGGGGAAGGGGTGGGTGCTTAGTGCAAATGCGGCCGCCGTCGCCGACGGCGAAAACCCACTGTCGGCACGTCCCGATCAGGGGTCCCACCGTTCTCTCTCACAAAGCCGGTGAGGTTGCCTTCATCCCTTGCTCACTGCCGCGACGTGGGCAGTTGCCGCCTCCCGCCTCCCTCCTCTAGGTTGAGCTACGTCCTGACATCCCTCATGTACAACTTCCTTTACAGCCGGCTTGCACCACTGCTCCAGCTGCCCACATCACTCCATGTGGATATTTCTCTACTTCTTTTCCCCGCACATACCTGTACTGGCTTCTACGTACTGTATTTGTGATGAGTTTATGTCTCATCAACTAGTCCCAGTAATATTATTCTAACCACGCTTCTTCAATTTCTTTGCCACAGGGATGCTCATCACG
The DNA here is from genome assembly GCF_018294505.1 of Triticum aestivum. Classification (NCBI taxonomy): domain Eukaryota; kingdom Viridiplantae; phylum Streptophyta; class Magnoliopsida; order Poales; family Poaceae; genus Triticum; species Triticum aestivum. Next base: position 194,097,273 of record NC_057802.1, read on the forward strand.
ATTTTGGTGAAACTGCACAAAATGATTCGATGGTCAAAGGGTTGCAAACTTCATTTCTTTGGAAGCGCCAACGTTGCCAGCAAATTAATTCTTGGTTGGGGTTTATGGTTCAAGGGCTAGGGACTGCATGGATCGTTTTTTTCTTTAGTTGTCTCTGTTCCAAAATAAGTGTCAACTTTAGTAGTAGTACAACTTTGTACTAAAGTTTGCATAAAGTTGAGACACTTATTTTGGAATGGAGGGAGTACATATTGGCTATGATCTGTCAATCATTGAGATGCAATAGCATGTGTTAGTCTGCTTTGTATTTGATGAAATGTTACAACGGGCAACCTTGGACGCAAGGTACATGAAACAGAAGCTGGAAGCTTCAGAGCATTTTACAGATTTATCTCGCTGAGAAATTACAGTACGATGTAAAGAGTTAGGTGTGGCACGATGTCCAGCAAATATGGTTGTCGTGGTATTCTCACGGGGGGGTGTGAATCGACAGATGCCACAAGGGCTTTGTGTGAGGGTAAGACTGCTGCTGATAGGACCGGGAGCGGGTATGCGAGCAGCACGCGCTAGTTTACCCAGGTTCGGGGCTCTCCGGAGAGATAATACCCCTACTCTTGCATGTCTGAGCATATATATCTGGGGTGTAGATCGGGCAGTACAAAGCGCTCCTAGAGCTGTATCTGGGGCAGTGCCATGGGCATCTGACTCCATATATGTGTGCACAAGGCACGCTTTAGTGGCCGGCCATGAGCATGGCCGTATGTGTACTTAGGCATGCTTGCCCGTGGGAATGGATGGATGGATGGCTAGCTAGCTCTCTTGCTAGCTAGCTTGCTTGTGGTGTGTCCGTGTGAGTCCATCCATGGATGGATGGATGTGTGTCTCCTTTTATAGGAGAGGGTAGCTTTGTATCTAAGCTATGTGGAGGTATGGGAGCAAGGCATGGTGCATGTCATGCTTGTCCCCTAGGTCACTTCATGAATAGTGCCAGGGGACAAGTGACACTATACATGATGGTGTTGCGGTACGGTTGTCTTGTCCGCGGTATGGTCGTCTCGTCGGGGTCTTGTCGATGCCGGGTCGGACTGCAGTCGGCAGCCGGCTAGTCGGTGCGGTCGGTCAGCTGGCAGCCGGCCGGGCAGCCGGTCGGGTGGAGCAGTCGGACGGGGAGCCGGCAGGAGCGGCCGGGTAGTCGGACTGAGGGGCGTTGCTAGCCCCGATGTCTTGAAATATTGTCTTGCCGTCTTCGGGATACCCGTGTCCAATTACTCCGACAATGGTGATAGTGTGAGATGGGCCATGTAATCACTGAGCCTGCGTGCTTTCACTGCTTTCGCACTTCTCGCCGTAAGAATGGAGAAAATTGTACTCCCTCCGTTCCAAAATATATGTCTTTTTAGAGATTTCAACAAGTGACTACACACGGAGCAAAATAAGTGAATCTATACTCTAAAATATGTCTACATACATCTGTATGTTGTAGTCCATTTGAAATCTCTAAAAAGACTTATATTTAGGAATGGAGGGAGTAATCTAGTAGTACCTCCTTTCGCCGAAAGCATGGGACATCCAGCAGCTATACCACCTCAGTAATAATGACCAATGAGCCGTCAAATCACATAGACCCAGCAGTAAGTTGGACGGACGAAGTAACCATCACTCTTGAATCCGCTTCTCCTTCAACGCAGGCGCCAGTGAGAGGTCGCATCTGCTCTGCCTAGGCATGAATGCGGCACCGATTCTTTGGAGCGGCGCTGACCGTTTCGGGTGGGAAGCACGCGCGGGCGATGGAGGGGCATTGGCTGGGCCAGGCTGGTCAGGAGCGGGCGTGGTAGCTGTCCGCCTGTCCCGACCGGACGCCAGGAAACGAGAGGATGCATCGACTCTCGCGGCTAAATCGTACACTACACACCATCTCTCTGTAGGAGTAGGTCGATGTGTCACTCTCTCTAACACACACTGTTGGAAATATGCCCTAGAGGCAATAATAAAATGGTTATTATTGTATTTCCTTGTTCATGATAATTGTCTGTTGTTCATGCTATAATTATATTAACTGGAAACCGTAATACATGTGTGAATACATAGACCACAACATGTCCCTAGTAAGCCTCTAGTTGACTAGCTCGTTGATCAATAGATGGTTATGGTTTCCTGACCATGGACATTGGATGTCATTGATAACGGGATCACATCATTAGGAGAATGATGTGATGGACAAGACCCAATCCTAAGCATAGCACAAGATCGTGTAGTTCGTTTGCTAGAGCTTTTCTAATGTCAAGTATCATTTCCTTAGACCATGAGATTGTGCAACTCCCGGATACCGTAGGAATGCTTTGGGTGTACCAAACGTCACAACGTAACTGGGTGGCTATAAAGGTGCACTACAGGTATCTCCGAAAGTGTCTGTTGGGTTGGCACGAATCGAGACTGGGATTTGTCACTCCGTATGACGGAGAGGTATCTCTGGGCCCACTCGGTAATGCATCATCATAATGAGCTCAATGTGACTAAGGAGTTAGCCACGGGATCATGCGTTACGGTATGAGTAAAGTGACTTGCCGGTAACGAGATTGAACAAGGTATTGGGATATCGACGATCGAATCTCGGGCAAGTAACGTACCGATTGACAAAGGGAATTGTATACGGGATTGATTGAATCCTCGACATCGTGGTTCATCCGATGAGATCATCGTGGAACATGTGGGAGCCAACATGGGTATCCAGATCCCGCTGTTGGTTATTGACCGGAGAAATGTCTCGGTCATGTCTACATGTCTCCCGAACCCGTAGGGTCTACACACTTAAGGTTCGGTGACGCTAGAGTTGTAGAGATATTAGTATGCGGTTAACTGAAAGTTGTTCGGAGTCCCGGATGAGATCCCGGATGTCACGAGGAGTTCCGGACTGGTCCGGAGGTAAAGATTTATATATGGGAAGTCCTATTTTGGCCACCGGAAAATGTTCGGGATTTTTCGGTATTGTACCGGGAAGGTTCTAGAAGGTTCCGAAGTGGGGCCCACCTGCATGGGGGACCCACATGAACGTGGGTAGTGGGGGCAAGGCCCCACACCCCTGGTCAAGGCGCACCAAGATCCCACCTCAGAAGGAATAAGATCATATCCCGAAGGGATAAGATCAAGATCCCTAAAAAAGGGGGATAACAATCGGTGGGGAAGGGAAATTATGGGATTTCTTTCCCCCACCTTTGCCAACGCCCCAATGGACTTGGAGGGCAAGAAACAAGCCCCCTCCACCCCTATATATAGTGGGGAGGCGCATGGGAGCAGCACCCCAAGCCCTGGCGCATCCCTCCCTCCCGTGACACCTCTTCCTCCCCGCTTGCGCTTGGCGAAGCCCTGCCGGGATCCCGCTACTTCCACCACCACGCCGTCGTGCTGCTGGATATCCATCAACCTCTCCTCCCCCCTTGCTGGATCAAGAAGGAGGAGACGTCGCTCCTCCGTACGTGTGTTGAACGCGGAGGTGCCGTCCGTTCGGCGCTAGGATCATCGGTGATTTGGATCACGACGAGTACGACTCCATCAACCCCGTTCTCTTGAATGCTTCCGCTCGCGATCTACAAGGGTATGTAGATGCACTCCTCCCCTCTTGTTGCTAGCATCTCCTAGATTGATCTTGGTGACACATAGGAAAATTTTGAATTTCTGCTACGTTCCCCAACAGTGGTATCAGAGCCAGGTTTATGCGTAGATTCTATGCACGAGTAGAACACAAAGTAGTTGTGGGCGACGATTTGTTCAATTTTCTTAGTGTTACTAGTCTTATCTTGATTCGGCGGCATTGTGGGATGAAGCGGCCCAGACTGACCTTACACGTACTCTTACGTGAGACAGGTTCCACCGACTGACATGCACTTGATGCATAAGGTGGCTAGCGGGTATCTGTTTCTCCCACTTTAGTCGGATCGGATTCGATGAAAAGGGTCCTTATGAAGGGTAAATAGCAATTGGCATATCACCGTTGTGGCTTTTGCGTAGGTAAGAAACGTTCTTGCTAGAAACCCATAGCGGCCACGTAAAACATGCAACAACAATTAGAGGACGTCTAACTTGTTTTTGCAGGGTGTGCTATGTGATGTGATATGGCAAAAGGATGTGATGTATGAGATTGATCATGTTCTTGTAATAGGAATCACGACTTGCATGTCGATGAGTATGACAACCGGCGGGAGCCATAGGAGTTGTCTTAATTTATTGTATGACCTGCGTGTCAATGAAAAACGCCATGTAATTACTTTACTTTATTGCTAACCGTTAGCCATAGTAGTAGTAGTAATAGTTGGAGAGACAACTTCATGAAGACACGATGATGGAGATCATGGTGTCATGCCGGTGACGAAGGTGATCATGCCGCGCCTCGAAGATGGAGATCAAAAGGCGCAAGATGATATTGGCCATATCATGTCACTTTATGATTTGCATGTGATGTTTGTCATGTTTACATCTTATTTGCTTAGAACGACGGTAGCATAAATAAGATGATCCCTCACTAAAATTTCAAGAGATGTGTTCCCCCTAACTGTGCACTGTTGCGAAGGTTCGTTGTTTTGAAGCACCACTTGATGATCGGGTGTGATAGATTCTAACGTTCGCATACAACGGGTGTTGACGAGCCTAGCATGTACAGACATGGCCTCGGAACACAAGCAAAACACTTAGGTTGACTTGACGAGCCTAGCATGTACAGACATGGCCTCGGAACACAAGAGACCGAAAGGTTGAACATGAGTCGTATAGTAGATACGATCAACATGGAGATGTTCACCGATGATGACTAGTCCGTCTCACGTGATGATCGGACACGGCCTAGTCTATTCGGATCATGTATCACTTAGATGAGTAGAGGGATGTCTATCTAAGTGGGAGTTCATTAAATAATCAGATGAACTTAATTATCATGAACATAGTCAAAAGGTCTTTGCAAATAATGCCGTAGCTTACGCTTTAGTTCTACTAAGATATGTTCCTAGAGAAAATTTAGTTGAAAGTTGATAGCAGCAATTATGCGGACTGAGGATTGTCCTCATTGCTGCACAGAAGGCTTATGTCCTTAATGCACCGCTCGGTGTGCTGAACCTCGAGCGTCGTCTGTAGATGTTACGAAACATCTGACATACACGTTTTGATGACTACGTGATAGTTCAGTGTGTAGTGCTAACGGTTTAAAATTGTGGCACCAAAGACGGTTTTGAAACGTCGCAGAACATATGGGATGTTCCAAAGACTGAAATTGGGATTTCGGACTAATGCCCACGTCAAGAGGTATGAGACCTCTAACAAGTTTCTTAAGCCTGCAAACTAAGGGAGAAAAGCTCAATCGTTGAGCATGTGCTCAGATTGTCTGAGTACTACAATCACTTGAATCGAGTGGGAGTTAATCTTCCAGATGAGATAGTGATGGTTCTCCATAGCCACTGCCACCAAGCTATTAGAGCTTCGTGATGAACTATAACATATCAGGGATAGACATGATGATCCTTGAGCAACTCGCGATGTTTGACACCGCGAAAGTAGAAATCAAGAAGGAGCATCAATTTTTGATGGTTAGTAAAACCACTAGTTTCTAGAAGGGCAAGGGCAAGAAGGGATACTTCATGAAACGGCAAATCAGTTGCTGCTCTAGTGAAGAAACCCAAGGTTGAACCCAAACCCGAGACTAAGTGCTTCTGAAATGAGGGGAACGGTCACTGAAGCAGAACTACCCTAGATACTTCGTAGATGAGAAGGCTGGCAAGGTCGACAGAAGTATATTGGATATACATTATATTAATGTGTACTTTACTAGTACTCCTAATAGCACCAGGGTATTAGATACCGGTTCGGTTGCTAAGTGTTAGTAACTCGAAATAAAAGGCTACGGAATAAACGGAGACTAGCTAAAGGTGAGATGACGATATGTGTTGGAAGTGTTTCCAAGGTTGATGTGATCAAGCATCGCATGCTCCCTCTACCATCGAGATTGGTGTTAAACCTAAATAATTGTTATTTGGTGTTTGCGTTGAGCATAGACATGATTGGATTATGTTTATCGCAATACGGTTATTCATTTAAGGAGAATAATGGTTACTCCGTCTATTTGAATAATACCTTCAATGGTCTTGCACCTAAAATGAATGGTTCATTGAATCTTGATCGTAGTGATACACATGTTCATGCCAAAAGATACAAGATAGTAATGATAGTACCACATACTTGTGGCACTGCCACTTGAGTCATATTGGTATAAAACGCATGAAGAAGCTCCATGTTGATGGATCTTTGGACTCACTCGTTTTTGAAAAGATTGAGACATGCGAACCATGTCTATTAGTATATATGCATGAAGAAAGTCCATACAGATGGATCATTTGGACTCACTTGATTTTGAATCACTTGAGACATGCAAATCATACCACATGGGCAAGATGACTGAAAGGCCTCGTTTTCAGTAGGATGGAACAAGAGAGCAACTTGTTGGAAGTAATACATTTGATGTGTGCAGTCCAATGAGTGCTGACGCACGCAGTGGATATCGTTATGTTCTTACTTCACAGATGATTTGAGTAGATGCTGAGAATATTTACTTGATGAAACACAAGTCTGAATTATTGAAAGGTTCAAGTAATTTCAGAGTGAAGTTGAAGATCATCGTGACAAGAGGATAAAATGTCTGTGATATGATCATAGAGATGAATATCTGAGTTACGAGTTTGGCACACAATTAAGAAATTGTGGAAATTGTTTCACGACTAATACCGCCTGGAACACCATATTGTGATGGTGTGTCCGAACATCATAACTGCACCCTATTGGATATGGTGCATAGCATGGTGTCTCTTATCAAATTACAACTATCGTTTATGGGTTAGGCATTAGAGACAACCGCATTCACTTTAAATAGGGCACCACGCAATTCTGTTGAGACGACACCGTATGAACTATGGTTTAGAGAAACCTAAGCTGTCGTTTCATAAAAGTTTGGGGCTGCGACGCTTATGTGAAAAAGTTTCAGGCTGATAAGCTCGAACCCAAAGCGGATAAATGCATCTTCATAGAATACCCAAAACAGTTGGGTATACCTCCTATTTCAGATCTGGAAGCAAAAGTGATTGTTTCTAGAAACGGGTCCTTTCTTGAGGAAAAGTTTCTCTCGAAAGAATTGAGTGGGAGGATGGTGGAGACTTGATGAGGTCATTGAACCGTCACTTCAACTAATGTGTAGCAGGGCACAGGAAGTTGTTCCTGTGGAACCTACACCAATTGAAGTGGAAGCTTATGATAGTGATCATGAAACTTCAGATCAAGTCACTACCAAACCTCATAGGACGACAAGGATGCGTACTACTTCAGAGTGGTACGTAATCCTGTCTTGGAAGTCATGTTGCTAGACAACAATGAACCTATGAGCTGTGGAGAAGCGATGGTGGGCCCGGATTCCGACGAATGGCTCGAGGCCATAAAATCTGAGAGGATCCATGTATGAAAACAAAGTATAGACTTTGAAAGAACTACTTGATGGTCGTAAGGTTGTTGGGTACAGATGGATTTTAAAGGGAAGACAGACAATGATGGTAAGTGTCACCATTAAGAAAGCTCGACTTGTCGTTAAGATGTTTTCCGGCAAGTTCAAGGAGTTGACTGGGATGAGACTTTCTCACTCGTAGCGATGCTAAGAGTCTGTTAGAATTATATTAGCAGTTACTGCATTATTTATGAAATCTTGCAGATAGGATGTCAAAACATTGTTTCCTCGACGATTTTCTTGAGGAAAGGTTGTATGTGATACAACCAGAAGGTTTTGTCAATCCTGAAAGATGCTAACAAGTATGCAAAGATCCAGCAATCCTTCTAAGGATTGGAGTAAGCATCTCGGAGTTGGAATGAATGCTTTGATGAGATGATCAAAGATTTTGGGTTTATACAAAGTTCATGAGAAACTTGTATTTCCAAAGAAGTGAGTGGGAGCACTATAGAATTTTTGATGAGTATATGTTGTTAACATATTGTTGATCAGAAATGATGTAGAATTTCTGGAAAGCATCCAGGGTTATTTGAAAAGTGTTTTTAATGGAAAACCTAGATTAAGCTACTTGAACATTGAGCATCAAGATCTATAAGGACAGATCAAAAACGCTTAATAGTACTTTCAAATGAATACATACCGTGACAAGATTTTGAAGGAGTTCAAAATAGATCAGCAAAGAAGGAGTTCTTGGCTGTGTTACAAGGTGTGAGTATTGAGTAAGACTCAAGACCTGACCACGGTAGAAGAAAGAGAAAGGACGAAGGTCGTCCCCTATGCTTTAGACGTAGGCTCTACAATATGCTATGCTGTGTACCGCACCTGAAGTGTGCCTTGCCATGAGTTAGTCAAGGGGTACAATATTTATTCAGGAAGGGATCACATGACAGCGGTCGAACTTATCCTTAGTATCTAGTGGACTAAGGAATTTTCTCGATTATGGAGGTGGAAAGGGGGTTCGTCGTAAAGGGTTACGTCGATGCAAACTTTGACACTAATCCCGATGACTCTGAGTAGTGAACCGGATTCGTATAGTAGAGCAGTTATTTGGAATAGCTCCAAGTAGCGCGTGGTAGCTGCATCTACAAGATGACATAGAGATTTGTAAAGCACACACGGATCTGAATGTTGCAGACCCGTTGACTAAAACCTCTCTCGTAAGCATAACATGATCAAACCCTAGAACTCATTGAGTGTTAATCACATGGTGATGTGAACTAGATTATTGACTCTAGTAAACTCTTGGGTATTAGTCACATGGCGATGTGAACTTTGAGTGTTAATCACATGGTGATGTGAACTAGATTATTGACTCTAGTGCAAGTGGGAGACTGTTGGAAATATGCCCTAGAGGCAATAATAAAATGGTTATTATTGTATTTACTTGTTCATCATAATTGTCTATTGTTCATGCTATAATTGTATTAACTGGAAACCGTAATACTTGTGTGAATACATAGACCACAACATTTCCCTAGTAAGCCTCTAGTTGACTAGGTTTTCTAATGTCAAGTATCATTTACTTAGACCATGAGATTGTGCAACTCCCGGATACCGTAGGAATGCTTTGGGTGTACCAAACGTCACAACGTAACTGGGTGGCTATAAAGGTGCACTACAGGTATCTCCGAAAGTGTCTGTTGGGTTGGCACGAATCGAGACTGGGATTTGTCACTCCGTATGACGGAGAGGTATCTCTGGGCCCACTCGGTAATGCATCATCATAATGAGCTCAATGTGACTAAGGAGTTAGCCACGGGATCATGCGTTACGGTACGAGTAAAGTGACTTGCCGGTAACGAGATTGAACAAGGTATTGGGATATCGACGATCGAATCTCGGGCAAGTAACGTACCGATTGACAAAGGGAATTGTATACGGGATTGATTGAATCCTCGACATCGTGGTTCATCCGATGAGATCATCGTGGAACATGTGGGAGCCAACATGGGTATCCAGATCCCGCTGTTGGTTATTGACCGGAGAAATGTCTCGGTCATGTCTACAAGTCTCCCGAACCCGTAGGGTCTACACACTTAAGGTTCGGTGACGCTAGAGTTGTAGAGATATTAGTATGCGGTTAACCGAAAGTTTTTCGGAGTCCCGGATGAGATCCCGGACGTCACGAGGAGTTCCGGACTGGTCCGGAGGTAAAGATTTATATATGGGAAGTCCTATTTTGGCCACCGGAAAATGTTCGGGATTTTTCGGTATTGTACCGGGAAGGTTCTAGAAGGTTCCGAAGTGGGGCCCACCTGCATGGGGGACCCACATGAACGTGGGTAGTGGGGGCAAGGCCCCACACCCCTGGTCAAGGCGCACAAAGATCCCACCTCAGAAGGAATAAGATCATATCCCGAAGGGATAAGATCAAGATCCCTAAAAAAGGGGGATAACAATCGGTGGGGAAGGGAAATTATGGGATTTCTTTCCCCCACCTTTGCCAACGCCCCAATGGACTTGGAGGGCAAGAAACAAGCCCCCTCCACCCCTATATATAGTGGGGAGGCGCATGGGAGCAGCACCCCAAGCCCTGGCGCATCCCTCCCTCCCGTGACACCTCTTCCTCCCCGCTTGCGCTTGGCGAAGCCCTGCCGGGATCCCGCTACTTCCACCACCACGCCGTCGTGCTGCTGGATATCCATCAACCTCTCCTCCCCCCTTGCTGGATCAAGAAGGAGGAGACGTCGCTGCTCCGTACGTGTGTTGAACGCGGAGGTGCCGTCCGTTCGGCGCTAGGATCATTGGTGATTTGGATCACGACGAGTACGACTCCATCAACCCCGTTCTCTTGAACGCTTCCGCTCGCGATCTACAAGAGTATGTAGATGCACTCCTCCCCTCTCGTTGCTAGCATCTCCTAGATTGATCTTGGTGACACGTAGGAAAATTTTGAATTTCTGCTACGTTCCCCAACACACACATGCTGGTAAACACACACACACACACCTAGGTAAAATGAGTCTATATCTCAATTAATAAAGACTTACATGTTACCATCCATATGTTACTACCCACTATGAAGGTAGTTACATAGACTAGTAACATATGCATGTTACTAGTCCAAGTTACTCACCACTATGACCAGCCTAGCAATGTAACCAAACGCTCCTTACTCTGCCTTGTTATCTCCCCCAGAAACCCAATGCATGGAGCGCAACTACGCGTTGATCATTCAAGAAATCAAAGTCGGCTTGCATGTGAGTTAATACGTGGCCCTGCATGGTACTCCCTCCATTCCACAATGTAGTGCCTATAGATTTTTGTGAAAGTCAAACTTTGCCAAGTTTGACCAACTGTATAGAGAAAATTGTCTACATCTACAATACCAAACATGTGCATTCTGAAAATATAACTCATGATGTATTCAGTGATGTGCATTTGGTATTCTAGATGTATCTAGTTTTCTTTATAAATGTGGTCAAAGTTTGTAATGTTTGACTTCTGCAAAAATCTATAGGCACTACATTATGGAACAGAGGGAGTAGCTAAAACAACATCTCTTAGTTGTTGTGATTAATTGTTGCATTTAGAGACAGAAATCAGGGCTTTGATTGGAGGAAGGACTGGTCAAGTTTCTCCTCCTCCAATCTGCTTGCACCTTGGTCCCGCTGCACCTTCTAACGTGACTTATTACACCTAGACGGAGGGAGTAGTACGAGATACGGTGGCACACTGACTTAGGTCGAATACAAGTGCCGAAACTTGTGTGCATGTTACAATAAGGATTCACTTAAAATCATACGTGAGCGAATAGAGGGATCAATTGGACAGTGTTCACGAGCAGTAGCGAGATGTGTGAGGTAAGATACACCGCTGGTGCTTTTAATATTTCTTATTAATTTGTTTGTTTCACCCTCTGACTGGTGGGACCCAACGTACTACATGGAGAGAGGTAAGGTGACTAAGGCTGCATTATTTCTGTACTACCAACACTGCTTTAAATCCCAAAAGACCTTACAACCAAAGCCACATGACACGATTATGATTTAAATCCCAATGACTCCCACGCAAAAAAAACACGGCATGCTTTTCACACGAATGCAGGAATGTATAAAAGGTTATTTTCCTCTCGTTAAACATAACGTGAGGGTGGTGTAGCTGGTTAGCATGTTCGCTCATCAAACTTGAGGTCTCGGGTTCGATAACCACACTTGAGCGTAATTTTGTTTTTGTTCGACTTCTTTCTTCCACCCAATGACAGGTAGGCCCCGCATGACAGAGAGAGAAATTGATCTAGGGTGGTGCCAGGAGGATTCTTTGACTGGTCAAAATGGATGGATACGTAGCTATACGATCTCGGCCTTGGCACTTGTTTTCTAGGGTTTGCACTCTTCACACTCTCTCTCTCCACTATATATATACGTTGGAGCCTCAGTTCTTGTAGTTGCTCCCTTCACACTCTCTCACCCTCTCCAGATCTAAACAAGACTCCGTTGGCCTCTCTCCCCCCCCCCCACTGCTGGTCAAAGAGCCAGCAGGATCCGTCTGCCGGGAAGGGAACGAGGCTTAACGCTGTCCCCGTCGGCGAGGGAGGGAATCCACTACCGGCGCAGCTATTCTCTTTCACCCAGCGGCGGCGCGGGAGGGCCTCCGACCCCTTCTTCCTCGCCGTCGTACATAGTGTGGGCAGAACGGCCTGCGGTCGGCCACCAAACCACACCCCAAGAACCTTAAGGTATAATTTACTTATTCCACGTGCATTGCTCTAGCTGCATGTGGGGTTTTTCCGCTTATGCACTTGAATCTAGGTGTTGGATCAAACAGGAAAGTAGTGGGGAAAGTTGTATAGCATGAATCTAGGACGTGGTTCAAAGAGGAAAGGAATGGGGGGAAGTAGTGGGGAAAGTTGTCTAGAATGAATCTAGGACGTGGTTCAAAAAGGAAAGGAAGGGGGGAAAGTAGTGGGGAAAGTTGTATAGCATGAATCTAGGACATGGTTCAAATAGGAAAGGAAGGGGGAAAGTAGTGGGGAAAGTTGTATAGCGTGAATCTAGGACGTGGTTCAAAGAGGAAAGGAAGGGGGAAAGTACTAGTACAGACTGGCTATCCAGCACCTACGTTGGTCGAAAAGGGAAAACAATGACAAACGCAGTACGCACATCTGTAACAAGCTGATCTTTTAGTTTTGGGGGACAAGGCTGTAGAGTTTGAGCAGGACTAGATTTGTTGCGCTCACATAGGGAAAGGTGTCTAAAGATAACAAAACTGGGACCAACACAAATATGCCCCTTTGTTGTTTGTTCTTTGTTGCAACAGACTGTGCATCACCCCTTCATACATCGGTAGATGCACATGGTGTTGGTGCGTCCACTGTCCCGTGCAACTCTTTAGCTGTTGTTAATCTAAGGCCCTGTTTGGTTAAAAAGTCCTAGGACTTTTTTTAGTCCCAACTAAAAAGTCCCTAGTCCCTACCTGCTTGGTTCCAGGGACTAAACATGGACTAGAGGTTATTAAATGACATGCTAAAAGACCATGTTATCCCTAGTAATGAACTAATAGAGATAAGGTGCGATGCGGGGCAGGGGCAACTATTGGAAAAAGTCCCAAAAAGACTCTCCCTCGGGGTCTTATTTCTTTAGTCCCAAATGCCCACTTTTAGTCCCTAATTGTCCCTCCTGTTTGGTTTAGATGGGACTGAAGGGGACTTTTTTTAGTTCCTACACCAAAAGTCCCTGTAAACAAACACCCTCTAATAATGCCGCTGGAAAATTGATGCAATGCCACAGTTAAAATCAAATTACATGTTTAACGAATTTTATTGTTAATATAATCTCTCTGTTAATATGAATCAACGCCACCTTTTGAGAAATGCTACTGTCTTGCTTTCTTTCCCATTTAGATAAGTTAGATGCTTCTTTTGGTTGGCTTCTGTGTCATCCACTATTTTTGACCACTTGTTGTTTCCTTTGCACCTCTGTGTAAACAGGGTTATCTACTTCACCTCGTTTCTATGGTGACCTTTGTTGCACTGCACAAAACACTTTTGTTTTAAGAGTGTTTTTTGCAGTTCAACCAAAATGTCACACCGACAATGTTGCTTGATTGCTTGATCTTAGTGGAACTGCACAAGAGGAGATCTTACTTCCTATCCCTGTTGTCAAATTTGGTTCAGATCTTCTTCCTGTGAGTTGTTTGAATTCCGCGTCATGAGAGGTCAGTACTAGCCTTCTTTCACATGATTGTGCAGTGTGCTTTCATATGTTGTGCTACTTGTACGGTAATGTTGCTTGATTTTAGTGAACTGCACAAATGGAGACAAGATTTCCAATCTGTATGTGCACCGTAATATCCCATTGAGGTAAGATAAGGATATTTCACAACTTTTGGCCTGTATTTTGCCACTTTCATCAGAAAATTAATGTTGTTGTTTAGTGATATACTTGTGCTCCCTAATTGACATGCCAAATCTTACATTGAAGGTGAAGCTTGTCTGTTATTGAACCAAGTGATGAAGGGGAAGAACAAGCGGAAGAAAAACAAAAATTAACTCCCGATGCTGTAATGAAGCACTGGAACTGTGATGACACAAGTAATGATGTAATTTTGCAACTTAATTTATTGCTATGGCTGGAACGAGCAATTGTTTTGCCACTGATTTGATGCCACTCTTAATGTAATATGTAATTATCTCTACTTGTGCAAACAGGGATCTTCTTTGAAGATACCATATATTTTAGTGGAACTACACAAGAAGACGTTGGAAATATTAAACTAATCGAGGAGTATATAGTAAGCATGGCAACCATAGTAGATAACAACAGATGGTTCCGGAGAAGTGCTTGATCTGTATGCTCTACATAATAAGCCTCCTGACAAAGGTTGGTACTCGCCCACGGATTTCATCCATATGATTGAGCATTGTCATCTCTATTGGTGTTGTGCTACAGTTTAGATACTGTCATGAGAAAGTGGTATTGTCCTTGAGAAGTGCTTCATCGGTGTTGTTTTAAATATTTCCTTTCCTTTTTTCAAGCAAACGGGGATGCTAGCATTTAGTTGTCCTCTTGTCTTTGCACAACAGGATCATCCTCCTTTGAAGAAGAATATGTAGTACGTGAAGTGACTAGTTCCGATTATGCCAGGATGAAGAAGCCATGTCTATCTTCTCATCAGAAGGAGCAGTTGAAGGATGGTTACATTAATCCCCACAATACCAAACTAACTTCAGCTCAGAAGGACCGACAGATCTCCATCTTTTTTGCTGTGATGCGCAAGTACAATGATGTTCTAGGATTCTTTCCGGTGAGTTCCATTTTTTTTAAAGTGTGCTCTACATGGACCATGTAGGTGCTTGTTTAAACTGTCAATTCATAGTACAGTTTGCTTTATACTAATCACTTTTTTTGTATTTGTGCAAACAGGAGTGCTCATCTTGATTTCAATGGGAACTGCACAAAATGTTCATGAATACATCGAATAATTCATTTCCACCACAAGAAAGGAGGTGCCGATATGTTCAAGGCGTTGCAACATATAAAGGCGAAATCATACAAGCTACGCGCGAATTTGGTTGATTTTGCTGGAACTGCACAAAAAGAACAACTGGTTTATTTAGCACGAGGTGCCATGTCAACGTCCGAACTGATGGCAAACCCTGCCCATTCCACAATCGTAGGCATTTGATATTTTGGAATGGGAAAACCTTGTCAAAGTTTGCTCATTGATGTACGCAAAACAACATGCATTTGACATTTTGGAATGGGTCAACCTTGTCAAAATTTGCTCATTGATGTTAGCAAGAAGACATGCGTTTGATATTTTTGAATGGGACGCCCTTTGCTATCAGCAGCATCGATCGATTTTTCTTTATTGTTTAGTTGTGAAGTAAATATTGGCTCTGACATGTGAATCGCTGAGATGCATAATCATCGATTGTTTTGAGTGTTCTCTATGAATTGTCAGGCCTGTGTGTTTGATTGCAATGTACAGGAACGCTAAAAAGCAGCTCTAACTCTTTGTACTCCCTCTGTTCCTTTTTACTTCGCATATTAGATTTCTTTCAAGTCAGTTGATTTTACAATGTGAATGTTCATACTTTTTTCTAAAAGATTGGTCAAAGTAGAGATACTTTGACTGCAGACAAAACTTGTATGCAGACTAAAAAGGACCGGATGGAGTAAATGTGAAACTGCTGCAAACGAGGTGATCACCCTGGGAATAATCCTAGTACGTATTATTTTGCATGTTCATCCAATGCCAGTGATACAAGAATTCGAACTAAATTCATTCATACATGGTCGGATTTCATATAAACATGCCGGATTTCATTACAGTTCATACATTCTTCAACTAAAAAGGGGTGCGCTTGAGGTATAATTAATTAACCGAATCTACCCACCTGTGTCCGGTTGAGCCGAACAGAAGTTTATTCTCCAGCGGACTGAGCTTCAGTGACTTAACTGCAGGTGCAGTTGCGTAACTGACATGTGGCCCAGATGCCTGTTGGGCCCACGTGTCAGTGACCCAACTGCACCAATAGTTAAGTAACTGAAGCAGCGTCCTTCTCCAACATAGCTCTCTAACTCCACGTCGCCGCCAAGAAGCTAATCGGCCGTCAATGGTCAACCCGCCTAGCTTGGCTTCAACCGGAGGGTAGCAGTGATGGCCTTACTTGGACCCGAGCGGCGGCGACCTACCGTGTTCTACTCTTCCTTGTTTTCTGTGTGGCGCGGCCTCGTTGGCAGTGGGCCGGGGCCTCGACGGAGCCGACAATGTCCTCTGTCTCGTTGCCGGCGGGGCGGTGCCTCGACGGAGCAGGGGAAATCCTCCCCCTCGTTGCTAGCAGGGTGGGGCCTCGGCTGAGTTGGCGATGTCCTCTGCCTCGTTGTTGGCGGGGCGGGGCCTTGGCGGAGTAGGGCCTCACCGAAGCCGGCGAGGTCCTCCGCCTCGGTGCCGGTGGGGCGGGGCCTCGGCGGAGCCGGCGGTGTCCTCTGCCTTGTAGTTGGCACCGCGGGGCCTCGGCGGAGCAGGGCCTCGTCGACTCCAACGGAGCGGGGACTCGTCGGAGCCGGCATTGTCCTCTGCCTCATCCTTAGTCTCGCCAAACAACGCCTCGCCCGCTTCATCGCCCTCTTTGTAGGCGGCCGCAGCCTCCACCACCCGCATGCGGTACCGCCAGCGCTCGAGGCGGCCCTCACGGGCGGAGCGGTATGAGTCGAGCAGCGCCTCTTGCTCCGCCCGCTCCGCGGTGATCTGCTCCTCTACCTGCAGGTGCTCCTGGAGGAGATGGTGGTTGTAGGCGGCGTCGGCCTGCGCCTCCCGGAAATGCTCCTGACGCTTCTGGCTCACCGTGTCCATGTATTGGGCACGGGCCTCGCCGATGGTCATGGTGCAATGCACTAGCGAGGATGGCGCGGAGGAGGGGTTGGCGCTGGATCGTCGACTACCATGTTATCCATTGGGACATCGTCGTCCTTCGGCTGCCTGGCGGCCAGCCAGTCGGCAGCAATGGCTGCCATCTCCTTGTGGTTCGTCGTCCGCCTGTCCCGAAGAGCGCTAGAGCGCGAGGAAGCCATGGTGGGCAGTAGTGGTGTGGACGGGAGAAAGGGAACGGAGGCGGATGACTGCAGCTATGGTCGGCGCAGCAGTTTATATAGCAATGGTGGGCGGCGAAGGGACGGACGTGTGGCGCCGAAGTAGCCGCCTCGGCAACCACGTATCATTAATGTGGGCGGCAGACAGACGGACGGCACTTGTGTCATTTGAAGGCGGAGCAATCGCCTGCACCGGGAAGCGGGGCGGGCGATGCTGACCAATTCGGGCAGAAAGCGCGCGCGGGTGAGGGAGGTGGTCTGGGTGGGCAAGGGCAGCCAAACTCGTGTTTGGCAGCGGGTTGGTCCAGCAGCCGGACATGTTGGCTCGCCAGCGAGCTCGCCGAGCTGAGCGTCGACAATCAGACGATGGACGTAGCTTCCGACCAGGAGCCGGCGCCACTGTCCAAGCCGGTTCATGTCGTGTTCACCATAGACCATGTGCGGCCGCACTTCGACGCCCTAATGGTGGAAGAGCTACCAGCGCAGGAGGACCTGTGCTGCAACCTCCTTCTCCTCAACGAGCACCGGTGAACAAGCGAACGACAATGTCATCGCGGACATGTGGCCCTATGATCCTGGCTTCCCGAATGAGCAGCGGGTGCAGTATCAGACCATCCATAGGGCCCGCGAGGCCCTCTCCGTCGTCCTTCGAGTTGTTGCGCTCGCTGTGGCGCCGCCGTCTCGCATTGTCAACGGACATGAGGAATGAGGAGATGACTTTACTGGGAGAGGATGACAGTGGGGACCCACCAGGGCCATAGCTGCACGTACGCAAGTGCCTCCTTATTATATACAACTACAATTTTTTTTGCTTCCTCCTGGTTTCCTGACATCACGGTTCCACACCATTGTCAACCTATGTAGTCAATAAATGCGAGAATTGCACAAGGAGCGGCCGACAGCTGGGACCAAGCAGCTCGAGCAGTATTTGTGTTTTTGAGGGTGAGCACTGCAGAGTTTTTCTTGAGCGATGTTTTCGTTGTTGTTCAGAGGAGAGCAGGGTATTAACTATGCGGGTTGTGGCCCGTCTAGCCCAGGCCAGATATCCAGCCCAGATATTAATTTTTTTCAAGCTGAAAATGGCTAGCCCAACTATACTTTTTTTTGAGGAATAGCCAGGCAAGGTCAACTTGTTATTCTCCGCCCCGCTGAGCTGCAAATCTTTCCAAGGAGGGATGCATTAGGCTTAACAAGAAAATGGGCTTGAAGAAATAATAAATGGGATGTAATTATAAAAACTGGGCAGTAACTATAAAAAAATGCACCAAACACATAATTAGTTTATAAAACATTATTCTAGGATTTTGAAAATTTTAATTTCATTAATTGTTGCGCGCGCAATGTTTCGTTGGATTTTTACGTAATACAAATTTATTTGAAATTGTATTTAATCTGACTAAAAATTTTGGGATAAAAATATTTCGGATCCCATCAAAATGTGGGAAATTTTATTGAATTCTGTTTTGAACGGTTGGTTGAAATTATTAATCGTTGTCCTAGCTAGAAAATGGGCTGTACTTTTAACAAACTGTAAATGGGCTGTAGTAAATTCCATTAGAATTCAAAAATGGGTTGTATATTCTTACAAATCACAAATGGGCTATCAGTTCTCTGCCACACACTTGTGGGCCTACTAAGTTGACGCGTCCCCTAAAAAAAAGTAAGTTGACGCGTATGCAAGGCTTTGTCAACTTATAGTCAACACACGGTTCTAGCAGCAGTGGCCGTTGGATGTCCATCCAACGGATGTCGTTCTTCTTCTTCAATCTCGGATATTCTAGCTTCTGCCGCCCAAAAAATGATTCCTCCCCCTGACATCTAGGGCGCACCGTTTCGGAGGCTGGCCTGTGGGCCTACTAAGTTGACGCGTACCAAGGGCTTTGTCAACTTAGTCAATATAAACGATTCTAGCTGCAGAGACCGTACGATGTTCATCCAACGGCCGTAGTGCTTCTTCAACCTCTGGTCTTCTTGCTCTAGCCACCCAAACTAGCACCGGTGGGACTGCCTGCTCCCGCCTCCCGTGGCCGGCTATGCTACCGCACAGGTCGCACCGCCCCACCCTACTCCATTGTTGGCCAAGCCATTCCTCTACTCACCCACACCTCCTGTTATTTTCCGGCAACGGCAGCTGGACCAGTAAACCCTCGTACTCCCCACCGCGTGGGCAACCACTGCCGAGTCTTCCCTAGCTCCGTGTCATTCCCTTCCTAGGCCTCGTCGTCGTCCACCGCCCTGGTGCTCTCGGTGCGCCGTGGTTAACATGGTCAATGAATGACATCCATCGGAGGTGGACTGTATGTGGAGAGGCTGACAGCTGGGTCCACGGACGCACACAAGGAAATGCCTCCTTATTACACGCAAAATAATGATTCCTCCACCTGACAGCAGGGACCCACCGGATGGGCCACCGTATTTCGTGAAAAAAACATTTCCCCCCTGACTGCTGGGACCCACCAGCTACATCTTCGCGCGCAAGGAAGTGCGTCCATATTACGGGCAAAAAAATGATTCGCCCCCTGACTGCTGGGACCCACCAGCTACATCTTCGCACGCAAGGAAGTGCGTCCATATTACGGGCAAAAAAATGACTCGCCCCCTGACTGCTGGGACCCACCAACTACATCTTCGCACGCAAGGAAGTTCTTGACAGTCGGGACCCACCTGGTCGAAGCGTACGTAGCATTGTCATTCTGGTCGCGAACGTGTACATACATACGATCAGCCTGTCTGCAGGCTACAACAATGAACTGTGGCCATGTAAGGAAGGGCACGTGTTGTAGTAGAGGCGTGCACGTGTCGTAGTAGAGGCGCGCATGTAGGATGTACACGTACGTACAGCCATGGTGCAAGAAAGAAAATACGGCCACGTATGTACATACGGGCGGGGTCTCGAACACCTACACACGCATACGTACGGCCAGGGCTCGTGTACATGGCTGGGTCGGAACAGAGAAACTACGTCGTCGTCGTGTTCATGGGGAGGCGACCGGCTGGGTCGGAACGGAATGCGTCGTCGTGTTCATCGGGAGCCAACCGGCTTGGACGGAACAGCCGATTAAAACGAGGCCTGGCGTACCGCAGAATGGAGGAAACGGCCTTGTGTTCGGCCGGCCACGGTCGAAATGGGATCATGTTCATTGGGAGGGGTCTGGTGTACCGCAAAACGGAGGAAACAGACTTCTCTTGGACCTCCTACGGTCGAAACAGGGTCCTGTTGATCGGGAGGGGTGTGGCGTACCGCAAAACAGAGGAAACGGACTTGTGTTGGAGCGCTACGGTCGAAACGGGGGTCCTGTTCATCGGGAGGGGTGTAGCGTATGGCAAAACGGGACTCCACGGGATACTGTTCATCTCCATCGTCGACCTCCTCCTGCCTCCACGGGCTACTGTTCATCCACCGTTGACCTCCTCTAGCCTCCACCTGCGAGTGTTCATCCACGGGCTCCTGTTCATCCAGCCTCCACCACGCGCTCCTCCACCGGCTACTATTCAACCAGCCCTCTCCACGGGGTCCTGTTCAACCACCCCTCCACGGGCTACTATTCATCCAGCCCTCCACCGGCTACTGTTCAACTAGCCCTCCACGGGGTCGTCCTGTTCATCCAGCCCTCCACGGGGTTCTGTTCATCCAGCCCTCCACTGGCTCGATCGATCGGGGTCCTGTTCATCCAGCGGAAACGGCCTCTACTACCACGTGGTCATGTTCATCCAACCCCCCACCGGGAACTGTTCATCCAAACCCCCAACAACGCTCACTGTTCATTAAGAGGCAGCAGGTTCGATCGGCTTCAGTTAGTAGCAGTAGCGAAGGAATCGCTCAATCGGGTTTAGTTAACAGCCATCGATTGATCGCTCGAGTTCAGTAACGCATAGCCTGCAGTGCAGTCGCTCGGGTTCAGTTAGAGCCCAACGCCTCGCTCGGGTTCAGTCAGAGCGCAACGCCTCGCACACGCGCGTACGTGTATGAGAGAAACGTGCATCGCTTGGCCCCCGACCACCCACCATAACCGAGAACTCCCTGATATTTTCCTCGCCCTCGCTCCTACCACGGTTTTTTCCGTCATGGACGGCCAAAAGAATGTTATGCAGCTGCGTCTCCGGCCCGCCCAGGACGAAAAGCCCATTTTCTGTCATGATTTTTTGGCATAGAAGTAGGAGCCCACCACATACATGATGATACCGGGTTTTGTCACAATTATCGTCATAGAAGTGTCATAAGTATGACAGGAAAAAAATTCGTTCCGCCCAAGATGTCACGGATGTGTCTTTTTTTGTAGTGATGCATCGTAAAATTGCAGCAAAAGTAAGAAAACATGGAAGTAAATTAATAAGATTTACTTGATGTGGCACGAGTGAATCCTTACTAGGAAATCACTATGTTCAAGTTCTAAATTGAAGGTTCACTACTGCAGGATGCTACTAACGCGACACTACGATCAGAGACCCTTTGACGAAACTGTGTGCAATGCATTAATCACAAACGGTGATGTAAAAAAACCATCAAAAAAGATGCAAAATGTTTGCGATGAATGATACATTAAACACGGTTCCAATTTTAGTTACGTGTGCGATGCGGGGCATACGGTTGATCCACACGAACTATTTGCGATGAGACAACAACAGAAATGGGCAACCGGATCAAGGTGTGTGCGATATACGGCATACAGTTCGCTCTGATGAACCGTTTGCGATGATCGAGGTGAACACAAACGATTTGGCGTAACAAGATGTGTGTGATACCCGGCAAACAGGTCGGTAATCAGAATTGTGTGCAATCATTATAGACAGCTCGTACGGTCTTTTTTTGTGAATTGTGTGCTTGTTAGGGCACACGGTTCAACAAACCAACCTGTGGGCGATAATGTAGAGGATCTCTGTCGAATAAGTATTACTAACCGTCTGCGGTGAGATTGACAGGATAAACAGAGATAACACATTAATATGAGCGAACGGAAACAGAGATACATACAATCTGCTTAATTTAGTCCTTCTTCTTGTTGTTGTTGTTGTTGTTGGATGGCCCCGCGACATCATCTTGGCGAGGATGCTTCTTGCCGTTGACCGTTGGATTTTTATCGCCGCCTCCGTCGTCATCATCGTTGTTGTCGTCATCCTCCTCCTCCTCGTTCGACCATTCCTCCTCCTCATCTCATCCTCTTCTTCATCCTCCGACAGCTCCCCATCCATCTAGTTGCCGTCTGACGACTCCAGAGGCGGCGTCCCTTCCATGATCCGGATATAATCGAGGTCTGGGCTCGACGCTGGACTCATGGAAGACGAGCAAGATGATTCTGATGTTGACCTATCATCGGGCGCCAGTTTGCTGGCCGAACTGTCATCCTCGCTATCGCTCGACATGGCTTCGGTTGTATAAAAACCGCGAGAAAGCAAGATTGCAGAATGTGTGCAAGTGTGTAGCGCGGCCTGCCGGGGACGATGAAGATGGTGGACACTTAAGCGGGGTATGCAGAGAAGAGGAAATGCCAATTGAAGCAGGGTTTGACGTATTATCTAACCGCTGATATAATCAACCGTAATTATTTATACCCAGTCGCTCCAAATTCTCGGGGTTGCGTAGTTCTCAATGTGATAATTAATTAAGCACACGCGTTGGAGCGTCCAAATATGAAACAAGCATTTTTCGTAGTACTTCTACTCCCTCCGTACCGGCGACCTAGGTGGGGGATAACAAGATAACTTGATGATTACTATTTGGTAATCAATACCATTGCATGCAGAGAATTGACCATTGCCTGCATGTTATGCTAAGTAGTCTGAAGTCATTGAATGCATAGTAGCCGCATGACTCCTATTGGCTGATTTATCTTTTAGGACAAAACAAGGAACAAATTTTGGGATTATGCACCGGTACCGGTACGAACGGAGTAGGACAGTTGGCAAGCAATACATTGAGCTCTTCTTATTGATGAAGCAAATAATAATCAAACTACAAAGGAAAAGAAAAAAGACAAAGGAAAATATCTACACGAATCTTCGCGTAACATCAATGGCATAGGACCTAGATGTGCATTACTTAGAGCACATGTAGATGTGCTTTAGCAATACTGTCAAACAAAACCCCTAATCATCATTGCAAATAGCGCATAGAACATGGCTAATGCGACAACCACAACTACACATGCTAGTTCCTTCTTATCTCTTGCTTTCATCTGTTGCCTGTGATTGATTCTTCCTTGCGTCATCATACTGATTGTACATTCCAGATCAGCCGGTTTCTTCTTCAACTTTACGTTATCTTGTGCGAGCTTGGTGATAACACTCCGAGCCCTGCCATGGCCTTCTTCATCCAGCCAGTTAACAAAGGCACAAGCCTCATATCCCTGCCAATGTTAAATAGTATTTAGGATGAGCGGTGGCATTAACGCAAGTAAAATGATGAACTTAGCACTAACCTCTAAGGGGCAACTGAGAAACCGCCTGCCAATGTCGAATCCCTCCATGCATACACGTCGAGCGGGAGTGTGCCCGTGCACACAACTCAGCTTTTGGTACTTCTCGGTGGCGCAAAACTCGGAGTCGAACTCGTGTTGCGGGAGTCTAGAGTCATGCTCTGAATCCAACGATAGATCACTTTCTTGGTGGGGGGTCATTCTGGACGGATTTAGCAAGGAGCTACTTTGGACATGCTAAGAAAGATCGGGATAGATTGGAACTTAACAGGACGATTCAGATCTGTAGTACACTTGCCTTCTGATGACCTTAGGCAGTGCTCGGCGGCGACCGCCATCATGGCGGCGCTGCCGAGAGCGGCGATACGAGCAGGAGTAGCCGCACCGAAACCATCAACACCATTCATCCCCATTCCCCCAATGACAGTGCCACGCGAGGGACTTTGCAGGCTATCTAGGGATTTGGGGGAAATGGGGAAACTATGGGGATAACCTAACGGTCGGGAAGTACTTATGGCACTATATGTTGTATACGACACATTGTTTATACATGTCATTTGTGTTAGGTATTACAACTTCACACATGATTTCTGCACCAAACCATGTGAGAAGACAACGTAGGTGAGACACGATTGACGTTACATAACCGTATGTGAGCCTGTACATATAATTGAGTTATAGTGATACCGTCTAAACAGCCGCTCTGTGGATATCCGTCAAAAAATAAAACAGCCGCTCTGCAAATAGAGATGGCGGCGGCCTAGGTGGTGGCTACCAGATAAGAGGTCAATCCTCAGTCGATGGGCAGTGGCGGCATCATAGGAGGTCAATCCTCGGTCTGCAGCGGGAGATAGGAGGAGCTCAACCATCAAGGTCAGCGGCGGCGTGATTGGAGCACATCCATCGTGGTCGATGGCGGGATAGTGGAGGTCGAACTTCAGGTGGCAGCCGCATGCTACTTCTTGAGCTTGCGTTGGTTTTTCCCTTGAAGAGGAAAGGGTGATGCATCACAGTACAGATAAGTATTCCCCTCAGTTAAGAACCAAGGTATCAATCCAGTAGGAGAAACGTGCAAGTCCCCAATAGATGCACCAACACAAACAATCAAACACTTGCACCCAACGTGATAAAGGGGTTGTCAATCTCTTCACAGTCACTTGCAAAGGTGAGATCTGATAGAGATGGATAAAACTAAACAAAAGATAAAATATTTTTGGGTTTTTTGGTGTATATATCTGAAAATAAAAGATTGCAAAATATTAGATCGGAAAGTAATATGATGGAAAATAGACCCGGGGGCCATAGGTTTCACTAGAGGCTTCTCTCTTGAAGGCAAATAATACGGTGGTGAACAAATTATTGTCGAGCAATTAATAGAAAAGTGCAAAGTTATGATGATATCCAAGGCAATGATTATGCAATATAGGCATCACGTCCGTGTCAAATAGACCGACTCCTGCCTGCATCTACTACTATTACTCCACACATCGACCGCTATCCAGCATGCATCTAGAGTATTAAGTTCATAAAGAACGGAGTAACGCCTTAAGTAAGATGACTTTATGTAGAGGAATAAACTCAAGCAATATGATAAAAACCCCATCTTTTTATCCTCGATGGCAACAATTCAATATGTGTCTCACTACCCCTACTTTGTCACTGGGTGAAATCACGCAAGATTGAACCCAAAGCTAAGCACCTCTCCCATTGCAAGAAAAACCAATCTAGTTGGCCAAACCAAACCGATAATTCAAAGAGAAATACAAAGATATCAAATCATGCATATAAGAATTCAGAGAAGATTCAAATAATATTCATAGATAAGCTGACCATAAATCCACAATTCATCAGATCTCGACAAACACACCGCAAAAGAAGATTACATCAGATAGATCTCCAAGAACATCAAGGAGAACATGGTATTGAGAATCAAAGAGAAAGAAGAATCCATCTAGCTACTAGCTATGGACCCGTAGGTCTGTGGTAAACTACTCACGCTTCATCGGAAGGGCAATATAGTTGATGTAGATGCCCTCCGTGATCCAGTCCCCCTCTGTCGGGATGCCGGAAAAGGCCCCAAGATGGGATCTCACGGGAACAGAAGGTTGCGGCGGTGTAAAAGTGTTTTCGTGGATGCTTCTGAGGGTTTTGGAATATATGTGAATATATAGGAGGAAGATCTAGGTCAGGGAGTCACCGAGGGGCCCACAAGGAAGGAGG
This sequence comes from Triticum aestivum, assembly GCF_018294505.1. Lineage (NCBI taxonomy): Eukaryota > Viridiplantae > Streptophyta > Magnoliopsida > Poales > Poaceae > Triticum > Triticum aestivum. Next base: position 194,122,970 of record NC_057802.1, read on the forward strand.
GCGCGCCCTCCACCCTTGCCGCCGCCTCGTGGCTCTTCTGACTTGCACTACAAGTCCCCTGGGTGTCTTCTGGTCCAAGAAAAATCATCGTGAAGTTTTATTCCGTTTGGACTCCGTTTAGTATTCCTTTTCCGCGAAGCACAAAAACAAGGAAAAATTAGAAACTGGCACTGGGCTCTAGGTTAATAAGTTAGTCCCAAAAATAATATAAAATAGCATATTAATGCATATAAAATATACAAAACAGATAATATAATAGCATGGAACAATAAAAAAATTATAGATATGTTGGAGACGTATCAAGCATCCCTAAGCTTAATTCCTGGTCGTCGTCGAGTAGGTAAATGATAAAAATAGAATTTTTGATGTGGAATGCTACCTAACATATTTATCCATGTAATTTTATTTATTGTGGCATGAACGTTCAGACCCATAAGATTCAAAACAAAAGTTTAATATTGGCATAAAAGAAATAATACTTCAGGCATACTAATAAAGCAATCATGCCTTCTCAAAATAACATGGCCAAAGAAAGCTGTCCCTACAAAATCTTATAGTCTAGCTATGCTCCATCTTCATCACACAAAGTATTGAAATCATGCACAACCCCGATGAAAAGCCAAGCAATTGTTTCATACTTTTGATGTTCTCGAACTTTTTCAACTTTCACGCAATACATGAGCGTGAGCCATGGACATAGCACTATAGGTGGAATAGAATATGGTGGTTGTGGAGAAGACAAAAAGAAGGAGATAGTCTCACATCAACTAGGCGTATCAACGGGCTATGGAGATGCCCATCAATAGATATCAATGTGAGTGAGTAGGGATTGCCATGCAACGGATGCACTAGAGCTATAAGTTTATGAAAGCTCAAAAGAAACTAAGTGGGTGTGCATCCAACTTGCTTGCTCACGGAGAGAGCAATTTGAGGAAGCCCATCGTTGGAATATACAAGCCAAGTTCTATAATGAATTCCCACTAGTATAAAAGTGATAACATAGGAGACTCTCTATCATGAAGATCATGGTGCTACTTTGAAGCACAAGTGTGGAAAAAGGATAGTAACATTGCCCCTTCTCTCTTTTCTCTCATTTTTTTGTAGTGGCTTCTTTGGCCTCTTTTATTTTTCCTCACATGGGGCAATGCTCTAGTAATGAAGATCATCACACTTTTATTTACTTACAACTCAAGAATTACAACTCGATACTTAGAATAAAAGACTCTATATGAATGCCTGCGGTGGCCGCACACTTCAGCTGATCCGTAGAGTCGAAGGTGATGGCGTACTTGGACCACCTGAGGGGACGCGATGCCTCGAGCTTTGGGAGGGTCGCGTTTACCTCACGAGTGAACTTCTTGAAGGTGCGTTGGGAGGAGGGGGCCTGAGTGCCACCCAGGAAGCAGGCAATAGCGCGAGGCTCTTGGAAGCCCCCGGCCCCATCATCTTGGCGGTGGTCGTCGTTCCTCCATGGCGGCGGCGACAGCGGAGGAAGGTCGGCGTTGCCCTGAGGATGGTCCTCACGAGGCTGGCCCCTCCAGGGGCCGTCGCGAGCCTGGCCCTGCCAGCGGTCCTCACGAGGTTGATCACGCCAGTCCTGGTGGGGGTCGCGGTTGTCCCAACGGCCTCCACCACGGCCTCCTCCGCGGCCGTAGCCACGGTCATTGTGCTTAGGGCGGTGGCGAAGGCGCCCGTCGCGGATGGCCCTGAGCTCTTGGAAGTCCTTGGTGTTGTGGTTGTGGACGTTGTGGAAGACGCAGAATGGGCGGCTACCCTTGGAGGATTCGCGGTGGTCGCAGCCGCGCTTCATCTCAGGTTCAGCCGCGAGTACAGTCGGGCCCTTGCGCTTCATGTCCTTGGCCTTGGCCTTTTTGTCTTTAGGATCGGCCTCCGGGAGCTCAAGGAGGGAGAGGCGACCTTCCTCGGCCCTCGTGCATCTAGTTGCCATGTTGAACATCTCTAGAGCCGAGCACAGGTCCTCATGTATGGCGAGCTCTTCCTTCATCTTGACATCCCGGGTGCCATCAGTGAACGCTGAAATGATGACCTCGTCCACACCTTAGGGATCTTGAGGCGAACGTTGGTGAAGCGTTGTATGTACTTGTGCAGGGTTTCCTCTGGCTGCTGCTTGATGCACTGCAGGTCAGCTACAGCAGGGGCGCGGTCGCGAGTACCCTGGAAGTTGGCGATGAAGCGCTCGCGCAGCTCGTCCCAGGAGGAGATCGATCCCACCGGGAGGTTCAGGAGCCATGAGCGTGCGCCGTCTTTGAGGGCCATGGGAAACCAGTTCGCCATGACCTTCTCGTTGCCATTCGCTGCCTCCATGCTCAGCTCGTAGAGTTGGAGGAACTCAACAAGGTCGGGGGTGCTGTCGTAGCATGGAGGCAGATCCGATTTGAACTTGTCGGGCCAGACGACGCGGCGCAGGTCCGGGGTGAATGCATGGCATCCTGTCACACTCACAAGGGCCTACCGCGGAGGGGGGGCTGATCTTGACGACCGCGTGTGTAGGATCGAAAGTATGTCTAGAGGGGGTGATTAGACTACTTGACCAAATAAAAGTCTAGCCTTTTCCCAATTTTAAGTCTTGGCAGATTTTAGCAACTTAGCACAAGTCAAGCAATCAACCTACACATGCAATTCTAAGTGTATAGCAATGGAATGTAAATCATTGCATATGAAGGTAAAAGGGAGGAGTTTGGAGGGAGCAAACGCAATGTAGACACGAAGATTTTTCCTGTGGTTCCGATAGGTGGTGCTATCGTACATCCACGTTGATGGAGACTTCAACCCATGAAGGGTAATGGTTGCGCGAGTCCATGGAGGGCTCCACCCACGAAGGGTCCACGAAGAAGCAACCTTGTCTATCCCACGATGGCCATCGCCCACGAAGGACTTGCCTCACTAGGGTAGATCTTCACGAAGTAGGCGATCTCCTTGCCCGTACAAACTCCTTGGTTCAACTCCACAATTTTGACGGAGGCTCCCAAGTAACACCAAACCAGTCTAGGAGACACCACTCTCCAAAAGGTAATAGATGGTGTGTTGATGATGAACTCCTTGCTCTTGTGCTTCAAATGACAGTCTCCCCAACACTCAACTCTCTCTGATGGATTTGGATTTGGTGGAAAGATGATTTGAGTGGAAAGCAACTTGGGGAAGGCTAGAGATCAAGATTCTTGTGGTTGGATTGGAATGTCTTGGTCTCAACACATGAGTAGGCGGTTCTCTCTTGGAAAATGAATGCTAGAAGTGTAGGCACGTTCTGATGGCTCTCTCCATGAATGGAGGAAGGGTGGAGGGGTATATATAGCCTCCACACAAAATCTAACCGTTACACACAATTTACCAAACTCGGTGGGACCGAATAGTGAAACTCGGTCAGACTGATTTAGTTCAAAATGTGAACGTTAGGTTTTTCGGTGGGACCGACATGATCAACTCGGTGGGAATGATGCGCTAGGGTTAGGTTTTTTGAAACGTTATGAAGGGAAACAGAGAGTTTGTAATCCCATATCGGTGAGATCGAGATCCCTATCGGTGAGACCGAACTGATTAGGGTTTCTGGCTATGGCTATGTCAAATGAACTCGGTGGCGCCAGATAGATCAAATTGGTGGGGCCGAGTTTGACTTTAGGTTTAGGGCATATGTGGAAATGAAAGAGTGGTTGAGGGCTTTTGGAGCATATTACTAAGCATTTTGAGCAAGCAAGCCATTAAGCAACACCTCATCCCCTTTTAATAGTATTAGCTTTTCCTATGGTCTCAATGTGATCTTGGATCACTTAAAATGAAAATGTAGAGTCTTGAGCTTTTGTCAATATGTGTCCTTAGCATTTTGAGGGGTCCACATCTCTAGTCCGTGCCATGCCAATCATTGAACTTTCTGAAATGATCATCTTGAAGGAGTATTAGTGCAATGAGCTATATGTTGTTAGGAATTACCAAGACCACCCAGGGATTAGTTGCACTTTCAATCTCCCCCTTTTTGGTAATTGATGACAACATATAGATCAAAGCTTCGACAAATGATAATAAGAATGAAATACATCGTCGCTTTGAGAAGTATGTGATAAGCAAGAGCTCCCCCTAAATTTGTGCATTATTTAAAATTTGCTTTTGAATGCAAATGCACAATCGATTAGGATCATGGGTTACTCTTCCATGTCACATGCATCTTGGTGGAGCGCTCAAAATGATAGAATATAAAATATACACTCATCACCAATACAAAGTGAATGACAATACATCAGAGATAGATAATATCATCATCCAAGCACAAATATTAAGGTATGATATGATCAAACACATGACCACACAAGTATCTCACACACATAAATATAGAGTATCATCCAAGCAAGTACACAAATAAGTAGAAAATAAGTAGCAAATAAGTAGCAGCAAAAGAGGCAAAAAGAAGCAAAGCTATCTCTCTCTCTCTCTCTCTCTCTCTCGAAGCCTATGATCTATACACTTTCTCCCCCTTTGGCAACAAGTTACCAAAAAGCTTGAAAATGCATAGTGTTATGCGGCTCTCTAAGCTTGATGTTCAGGAGGTGGCATGGAGTGGAGTCCTGCAACAAATGCATCTAAAGAGGTTGTAGGAGCTGGTGGAGTGGCAACTGAAGGGCAACTGAAGTTGTGGCTGCAGGAGCTGAAGTTGTTACTCTAGTATCTGTTACTTGCACTTCTGCAGACCTCTACCTTCTGGGCACCCTTTGATATGCATTAGTGGTGGTCTTGTCACTCCTATCCTCAAGCTCTTCTTGGATCTTCTCCACAGAAGTCTGAATCTCAGTCACCTTGACATCCATGTCATGAAGTTTTGTCTCAAAGATTCTCTCAAGACTCTCTTGATTCTTAGTCAGGGTGGCCAATCCTTTCTCAATACTCAAAGTAGCTTGAATAAGATAGCTAGGTTGATCTTGTTTTGACTTGAGAAAAACTTGAGATGCCTCTTCAACACTTGGCATCTTGGCTGCCTTCTCTACTTTTGCTTTTTCCCTCTCCTCTTGAGCCACTACTGATGTAGGATCTGTGGCATCTATGACAACTGTGTTGTCCTCAAAGTCAGGCCTCAAGGGCAGATGCTCTTTGTCCAACATATATATGACTTTGCCCATCTTGGAGTTGATGAGCATCTGAATGTGTGGAGCATACCCACATGATCTCTTTTGATCAGCGCCTGTCCTCTTGATTGTCTCTACAATCAGTGTCATCACCTTGAACTTTTCTGGCACATCAAACATATGCAGCAAATTGATGGAATGTCCTCTTATCATCCTATCATCTCTAGACTTGGGCAACAATGTGTGCCTCAGAATAGTATTGATTGTGGGCAGTCCTGACAGAAGATAGTAGACAGATCCATACTTGTGATGTTCCAAGGCTGCATCTGGAATCTCTTTGTACATATGTGCCATGGAGTTGTGTCCTTTCCTAGGCTTTGCATAGACATCTATATCATCCTCATGCTCTTCAGGGGCATTGATTAGCTTTGCCCACTCAGCAATGGTAGACTGGTACCTTGTACCTTTAGTCATCTAGGCAATCCTTCCATCTGGATAGAAATGAGTTGTTGAATAAAACTTCATGATAAGTCATCATTCCACTTGGTCAATTTCTGACCCACAAAGACATCAACGCCATTCATCCTGAAGCTCTCATGTACTCTAGGAAAGTGATCTTCATTTTCATCAATATATTTCCAATCAACCCACTTCATGTCACTGACTATGGGCTACTTATCTAGGAGTACAGTTTCATAGGAGTCCTGTTGTTCCTTGGGGTGGAACCTGTAGTCTACAGCAGTTCTCCTTCTTGCAGCATAGGGATCTGACTGTCTCCAGAGTCTGAGACCTGCATCCTTTCTGATCTTCATGTTTTCAGCCACTGGATGTGTATCATCATGATCTAGGATCTTGGGCTTCAACTTTCTGAGCACTTGGGCTTCCTCTTCCTCTTCTATTTCAGGCACTGGGGCCTTGTTCTTTTCTGCAGCAGGTATGTTCTTGGTGCTTCTCTTGGGTGCAGTCTTGGAGGCTTGAGCAGTAGCTTTGGGGCAGTCTTGGGCTTTGATGATGCAGCCCCAGACTTGACGGCATCCTCCATCAGTTTCTGAACTTTAGGTGCTGGTGCAGCATCCTCTTCTTCATCTTCTTCCTCATTAGAAGAGTGCTTCTCAAATTTTGCCATGGGATCTACTCGCTTGCACCATCTCCCTCTCTTCCTTTCTTTCTTTTTCTTGCCTTGGCCAGCAGCCTCTCCAATAGTTGATTTGGAGGCTTCAAAAGTTGAGGCTCTGCCCTTAGACATAGGCACTCTCTTGGCAGGGGCCTTCTTGTTTCGACCTGGCTTAATTGAAGCTGCTTTGCCAAATTCCTTCTTGACAACTTTCTTCTTAGAGCTGACTTCTTCCTCAGCAGCAACATAGTCTTCATCCTCTGAATCAGAGTTTCTCTTTCTCCTTGTTCTTGTTGCTGCCTTGGGCAAGTTGCTTGGGGTGCTTCTGCTACCCTCATCATAACTGCCAGAGGGACTAGTGCCCTCACTCAGGTTAACTTGCTCTACAGACTTGTTCTGGATATCACTCTGCTTTGACATAACTGACACTGCAAACTGAAAGTTGACCCTGTGAATAGATGTAGTTGAGATAGATTGGATGAGCATCACAAAGTGCAGAGATTTTGCAAAACAATTGAGTCAAAAACTTAGTTTTAGTTTTCCACATAAAGCATTTCGGAGCTACCGATTTGTTAAACTCGGTGACATCGAAGCAACTTTCGAGTCTAAACTAGTGGAATCGCTCAGACCGAGACACAGTTCGGTGACTCCGAGATTGCTAGGGTTTCACTGAGAGTTGAACTCGGTCACACCGATTTGCAAGTTTCGGTCAGACCGAAAGTTACAAGTGCAATGGCATAGGCCAAATCGGTGAGACCGATTTCTACAACTCGGTCGGTCCAAGATGAGTTTAGCGGAAACCTAACCCTAAATTTTCGAATCAAATCTAATCTAAAGGAAGTTTTTATTGGATAGAAGTATCTCAAACATGGTAAGAATCATGGCATTGACTTTGTGCTAAGAATCAGAGGTAAAGATTGCACAAAGGATCGAACTCATACCCTAACTTGGCGATGAGCTCGCTACGGCGGCAACGGTGGTGAAGGTTCCCGTTGACGGCGACGGAGACCAGCGGCAGGGGGTCACTGGTGATAAGAGGACAATCTGGAGACCCAAGTCGGCAGAGCAGGATACGCGCGGGCGAAGGGTTTCAGAGAAATTTCCAAAATTTGACCCGTGGGTATTTATATCCTGACCTTGTCCGTGTGACCGAGTGGAACGACTCGGTGGCACCGAGATGCAGAATCACAAGCGGTTACTGCAACTCGGTGTGACCGAATTGTTCTAATCGGTTGCACCGAGATTGAAAACCTAGATCAACTCAGTGAACTCGGTATGACCGAAAGGTATGAATCGGTCAGACCGAAATACACAGAGAGGTTTTGGAAGTTTAAGTCTATGACGAATCGGTGACTCCGAGTGCTCCTCACCCAGAGGGTTCGAATTTGACTTGATCAAACTTTGTGATGTAGCATGAATAGAGTTTGAGAAGAGAAAAGCATAGATAGCTAGAGGAAGTTCTTAGGCATTCTTGTCCATCCATTTGGCAAAGGACAAAGAGCCAAACAATCAAAGAAACAAATGGATGTCCTTGAATGAGAAAAATATGCAATCAACATGCTCACACAATAAGATGGCAAATGAAATATGTGACAAAGCATGCACAAACACTCTAGCATTTATCAAGCAATTGGCGATGACTAGGTCATCTATATATGGGTATATTGACTGAGGAGTCAAATGAGAACATTTGATCGTAGGTCATACTCGTCGTTTAAGCACAAGTGCGGTTACCACTTTTACATAAAGCATTGTTGTGTTCACACCATTAGAGTTGCTTTAGCTCAATTCTTAGAGTAAAGCTCCCCCTAGATGTGATATCCCCCCTAAGAGGGACAAACTAACCTTGGGTTTTGTTGATGATGACTTCATGTAGATGTTGAAGATGTGGATGCTCAATGTTGATGTAGATCATTTGGAGCAATCCATTGGAGTGAGTTGCACTTTCAATTCCTACATGGGTTAGTCCCACAAGGAACAAACAAGGATATCCTTAGACATAGAGTGAAGTACACACAAGATCATGTACATGAAAGCATTAGGTTACCTTGTCCCTTGTCTTACCAACAAGAGGGTTTGTGACTCCTTGAACTAGTGCAAGATGTGGAAGTTGATTTCATTTGTTCTTGCCAAAATGATATGAGTGAAATATGTTGGCGGAGTCACCCTCAAGAACTCTCTAGTTCTTCTTCTTCGCGATCCACATCAACTTGATGGGAATCCTTGGAGTTGTAGCCGTACTTGATGAATTACAACTTGATGTAGTCTTGGGAACCCACTTGACCAAGGCCTTAGGAGCTTCTTCAAATGCATCAATCTCCTCTTGAAGCTTGTCCTTCCCTTTTTGCTTGTGGTCTTGTGGTGGAAGATCATCTTGAGCTTGTGTCCCCTTGAAGGAAGTAGGATCATACTTCTCTTGTTGAGGAACAAACTAGAGCTCAAGGAGCATTTGGCAGTGGAGAAGCAAATCGCGACCGCGCGCGCGGATGAGGTCGCGATGGCGTGGCATCCTGTCCTCCTCCATCCCACATGCCCCTACCGCCGGTGTGGCACCTTCCACCCAAATCACGGCCCCATCCTCCAAATAATCGGTGCCCAAAGCCAAAGCCATGGTTCACGCAGTATAGCAAGAGCTCAAGGAGCATTTGGCAGCGGAGAAGCAAATCACGGCCGCACGTGCGGATGAGGTCGCGATGGCTGCCATGCATGACGACCCCTAGATCTTGGAGGAGCACCTCATTGTCGACGCCACCGTCAACTCCTTGTGCGTGCACGCCTCCATGCGGTTGGCTACTTTAAATGAAAGTTCGTGGTGTTTTCTTGAGGCCACCATTGGTGCCTTCTACGAGGTCTTTTCTCAGCATGCTCGTTCTTGCCTCAACTCCAAAGCCAGCAGGTTGGTGCCCGGACGGTTCAGGCGACTAACCACTATGAGGAGGGCACCCATGATGTGGAGGCCTCGCCCTCTTCCAAGTTTAAGGAGCCCATCATCATTGATATCTCCAACAACGAGGAGTAGCTTGTTTTTTTAGCTTACTAAGGACCTAGGTTCAGCTAGCTATGCCAGTTAAGCATGTTCGGTTTACCTATTTCATGTGTTGCTCCTACCTTTCCTTTAGAAATTCTAGTGAATTGTCCAATGTAATGTTGCTATGCAATCTGATCTTCTAGTATGTTTTATATATTGTGCAATGTGGTGCCCAGTTAACTGTTTGGTTCATTTGTTGTGATGTTCAGTTAACTGTTTGGTTCAATTCTGCAATGTGATGTTCAATTGTTGTGGGAACATTTTTGTATTGCTATGCATGTGAGAAAGAAATTGAATTTGGATGTACTAATTAAATACATGAGAAACATATACAGTTGCTATATTTCCAAGTTGTTAAGCATGCTTGGTTGGTTAAGTGGCTTTGCCATGTGGCTTGAATTAATCTGTTGGATCTGCAATGTGCTTATGTTTCATTAACCTATTTTACTGATAGTATGCCAACTCTCACTTAACCTGGTCAATATCTACCTTATATATGTTGCAGGGTAACAATGAGAAACACTCAGGTTTACGATCGAGGTCTGCACATGCATGGTCCTTTAGCTAATACCACATCATTGTACAATTGCAAGAAACATTCTAATATTTAGGCTTTTAATAATTTGGTCTAGCACATGTAGGCCCTGCTATCAAAGGTTTAGACCCACTGTTCGACCCATTTTACATATGGGGAAATGAGATGTCCATGAATATCAGTCAAGTCAAGAAACTCAGGAAAATTGTTAGGATAAAGAAAATAGCGACAAAAAACAACAAGATCTTTGTCTGCATAATGAATAAGACTCCAGTCAACTATAGGATGGTACTAACTCTTTCACCCTTTTTTTTCTTTGCGCCATTTCAAAATTTAGAAAAGATATTTATGCATATCTCTGTTTTCGGTCCTTTCCAAAGAAGTTCACCGATGATTACCTCTCAAACCACGTGTATGGTCAAGAGGCGAGGAAGGTGTTCATACAAAACCGATGGTATAATATTGAAGTCTTCCCCAAGAGGACAAAGGATGGGCGAGAAATCATCCACGGGCACTGGCCTAAAGTTGCAAGGATCTTCAACATCGTTGAAGGCTCAATATTCACTTTTCGCTTCAGCAGTTTTCCAGATGAAGTTCATCTGTCTATTTACTATATATGATGCTACTTTTAAAGGTTTTAGATGTTGCATGTGAAACTTGGTGTTGTTCTATAATGGGTTAGCTATATGCCTATATGGTGTAACTGAGTGCTGAAACTAGCTATATGATTGTGTACTCTGATGTATTTTAATTATGTAATGCTGGTTGCCGTAATACGAATATGAAATATATTGTGTGTTTGATATGAAATGAAAATTTGATTACTAAATGAATTAAAAACAATAGACTAATTATTATGCTTATTGGGTTTTTCTATTGCAGCTGGTTTCTCAAACAATTTTGTGGACGATGACATCAAAGAACCCACACAGTTCCTAGAAAGTACGCATGTGAGATCAATGCACAATCACACACGACTTTTGCCCGACAACCGTTTGCGTTAGGCCACCTTGCACAAACATTTCCATAGTAAAAAGTGTGTGTGATGGACAGCCCAATGTCATACAGTTTCTTCTTGACACTATGTGATGTAGTTGAATAATGGAAATGATGAAATCATAAATACCGTCTAAGATGGTGACCCCTATCATAGACGATGTTGTGCATAAAATTGTGTGTGATGTACAATACGAACGGAAACGTATGTTTGGGATTCACTGTGTGGGATGCCAAGCACATCGCCTCACACGATTTGTGTCGCGTAATTGTTTGTGATGTCTCACCTGATCACACACGAGCTTTTTTTGCACCGCATGTGTGACCGGAGGACCTATCGCCGATGATTTATCTAGGTCGTGTGGAATGGCCCCCTATCGCCCACATAGGAAAGGCAATGGTTTAAAATTTTGTCGCGCAAAGGGGGTAAAAAAATGTTTGCATAGGAGGCGTATGCACTAGTGAATCTCATAGCTAAATCCAGTAGATCTCAGGTATGGGGTCCCGAGCTAGTGATCTTGGCTTGATGGTAACATGAAGGAGACACCGTATTTACCCAGGTTTGGGAGCTTGAAGAGGTAAAACATTATGTCCTACTTGTATTGTATTGATTGTGAATGGGGTACAAAATACAGGATGATCTACCTTGAGATTGTGTGATGAATCTAACCTGCCTCTATAGACTACAACCCTCGACTTATATAGGGACTCAGGGGTACCTACGGTTACACATGGTCGGTTGCATCTAGAGATAAACATGCTGAATATTTGAATATGTCTTGAAGGATACGCTAAGTCTTCGGAGGATTCCATCTTGAGTACGTCGAGGACCATAGCTTACGTGGCCCATTCTTCAGTTGCCGGTGGTCCTCAGCCCGGCCCATGAATGATAGGCCGACGTGGTGAGTAACCCCTAATTCAGGACACTGTCACATGGCGGTGACGGTAAGAATGGTCGGCGCAGGCGGCTGAACCCTAGCATGAGGAGCGCATGTTGCATTGCAGCTTGCTTGTCCTTGGCGACGAGGGCCTCATTGTCCTCAACGACGGCCTTTTGTTGCGCGGCGGCGACATCGAAGGCGGCCTAGGCGGTGGCGGCCTCAAAGACGGCCTGGGCTTTCCTCTTCATGGCACTTGCCATTTCTCAGGCGAGTTGCTATGGCTTGAGCACCTTCTTGGGTTTCTTCTTCTTTGGGGCCGCAGAGCGGGCGACGGTGGAGGCTGGGATGGCCGCGTCGGTGTCCTTTGGGGCGGTGGCCATGGCGGGAGCGGGAGGGCGAGAGGGTTTTTTGGGACAGAAGGAAATGGGGACGTTGTGCCCTCGACGAACAGGCCAGGGGAAGGGCAAGGGCATGCGTCCCGCGCATCCGCGCCCTGTTCGCTTCAACGCAAACGTGGCCCAAAGTTAGGCCAGAAAATGGGTCACAGATGGACAGAAAATAGACGCTCACCCATTTGTGTCGGCGTGTTGGGTCGCATTTTCTATCTATTTCGGCCCAAACATACATAGACAGGCCAAATGCGGTCACGCGTTAGAGTGGCCTAACTCGAGGTAGCGCCACACACGCACATCAGATGGATGCCAAGTGTTGGAGTGTTGATCTATGATAACCGACAAGTATAGGGGATCGCAACAGTTTTTGAGGGTAGAGTATTCAACCCAAATTTATAGATTCGACACAAGGGGGGCCAAAAAATATTTGAAGGTATTAGCGGCTAAGTTGTCAATTCAACCACACTTGAAAATTAATTATCTGCAGCAAGTAATCAGTAGCAAAGTAATATGATAGTTTTGATAGTAGTGACAGCAGTAACAGTAACGGTAACAGTGATAGCAGTAATTTTGTAGCAAGTGTAACAGTGATGATAGCAGTAGTAACTTAGCAGAAACAATATAGGATAAATTCGTAGGCATTGGATTGGTGACTTGTCGGATGATATTCATCATGTGACAGTTATAACCTAGGGCGATACGGCACTAGCTCCAGTTCATCGATATAATGTAGGCATGTATTCCGTAAATAGTCATACGTGCTTATGGAAAGAACTTGCATGGCATCTTCTGTCCTACCCTCCCGTGGCAGCGGGGTCCATATTGGAAACTAAGGGATATTAAGGCCTCCTTTTAATAGAGAACCGGAACAAAGCATTAACACATAGTGAATACATGAACTCCTCAAACTACGGTCATCATCGGGAGTGGGCTCGGTTATTGTCACTCCGGGGTTGCCGGATCATAACATGTAGTAGGTGACTATAACTTGCAAGATCGGATCTAAAACATGGATATAATGATGATAACATAAACGGTTCAGATCTGAGTTCATGGCACCCGGGCCCAAAGTGACAAGCATTAAGCATAGCAAAGTCATAGCAACATCAATCTAAGAACATAGTGTATACTAGGGTTCAAGCCCTAACAAAACTAACTCGACTACATGATGAATCTCATCCAACATCTCACCGACCAGCGAGCCTACGAAGGAACTACTCACTCCCGGTGGGTAGCATCATGGAATTGGCGATGGAGAAGGGTTGGTGATGACGAAGAACAAAGATCCCCCTCTCCGGAGCCCCAAACGGACTCCAGATCTGGCCTCCCGATGAAGAACAGGAGGTGACGGTGGCTCCATCTCATGGATCGTGATAATTCTTTCTCCCTGATTTTTTCTGGAAAATAGGATTTTATAGCGTCGTTTCAGGGTCTACAGGGCCACCAGGTGGGGACAACCCACCTGGGCACGCCAGGAGAGGGGGCGCGCCCTGGTGGGTTGTGCCCACCCAGGGGCCCCTCTCTTGTAGGTCTTGGCTCCCGAAATTCTTATATATTATATAAGAATTCCTCGCAAAGTTTCGTTCCATTCCGAGAACTTATATTTTTGCACAAAAACAACACCATGGTAGTTATGCTGAAAACAGCGTCAGTCCGGGGTTTGTTTCATTCAAATCATGCAAATTAGAGTCCATAACAAGAGGAAAAGTAGATACGTTGGAGACGTATCAACTCTCCCAAGCTTAAACCTTTGCTTGTCCTCAAGCAATTGAGTTGATAAACTAAAAGTGAAAAAGAAAAAAATTACAAACTATTTTGCTCTTGTTTGCATAAATAAGCTTAAGCAGCACCCAGGTTTTCAGCCAACATTATAACTAACCATGTCGACAATAACCCTTAAATATTATAATGACTCATATCAATGACATAATCAGCTAGCGAGCAATAATAAGATACCTCAAACGACAACACGTTGTCAAAACAACCATGATATAATATGACAATAGTGGTATCTCGCTAGCCCTTTCTGAGACCGCAAAACATAAATGCAGAGCACCTCCAAAGTTCAAGCAGCGACTAAACATTGTAATTCATGGTAGAAAAGATCCAGTCATGATGCACCCAAAATTAGCTACACACAATGCATAAATCATGACAGCTGTGCTCTCTCAGTTTCTGGCGCTTGTTTTAGAAGGTGATGACACAACATAAAAGTAATAGATAGTCCCTTCGCAGAGGGAAGTAGTGATTTGCAGAGGTGCCAGAGCTCAAATTTTAAAACAGAGGTAAATGATATTTTTGAGACATGCACCCTTCTCATTTACTTCACAACCATCAGTTATCAATATCTTCCATGCTAATCACGCTAGTGGCGGTTCCAAGCGATAAAAGTAAAGGTTTTGACTCCATTGGGAGTTTTTGTTTGATTATATAAGAGATTAACTCTTTTTCATGTTTGCAGTTTGGGACTGGGCATCCCTATTACCGCCCTTTTCTCGTGCGATGGCGAGTGAATAAACACTCGACCTGAGAATAACCCGCTTAGCATGGAAGATACCGACCACCTCCTATCGTTCCATGAACGATCCAGGCACACAAAAAGGATAATTTTTAGAAGTTTTTAGAGGTGGCACATGCAAATTTACTTAGGACGGCAGGGTAATACCACATATAGGTAGGTATGGTGGACTCATCTGGAATAACTTTCGGTTCAAGGTTTTTGATGTACAAGCAGAGTTCCCACTTAGTACAGGCGAAGACTAGCAATTAGATTGAGAAGCGGCTAGCTGGAGAGCAACAACCATCATAACCATGCATTATGCATAAATAACATTGGACACTAGCATGAGTAGGATATGAACACCATGAACATAAATATCATAGAGGTTGTGTTGGTTTTGATTCAACTACATGCATGAACATGTGCCAAGTCAAGCCACTCGAACATTCAGAGGAGGATACCATATCATCATACTACATCACAATCATTTTAACCTATGTTGATATCCAAGATAAATCATTATCAACTCCCAGCTACTTATGCATGGCATGAGAAACTATAATCTCTAATTGTCATTGCAAACATGTTTAATCATAATGGGTTGAATCATGGATACTAGGTTAAACATATTTACAAAAACAGAACAAGTCGAGTTCATACCAGTGCAAGAGTGTCGTGGACTAAGCTGGAATCTGTAAATATTTTATTCAACAGGAGAAGACAAGGTAAAATGTGCTCTTTATTAGTTCAATAGTTATTCATATGAGAGCCACTCAACATTTTCATCATGGTCTTCTCCTTGGTAAGACTCGAATAAAAAGAAAAGAAATTTAGAGAAACACACTGAAATATTTTTGGAGTTTTTGGTTTTCTTGAACAGGCAAATAAAAGGGAAAAGCAAAAAACGAGAAAAACTATTTACACGGGAAAGCTCCCAACAAGCAAAAGAAGAACAAGGAAATCTTTTTGGGTTTTCTTTTTAATACTACTACTAAGCATGCATAGAAAGTAAATTACTGCAACTAAATTTTTTTGGTTTTTCTAAAGTTTTTCAAACACACAAGAAGAAAGCAAGGAAATAAACCTAAGCATGGATGATACAATTAAAAAGCGTGAACACCGACAAATAGAATGATATGTAGACATGAATGTAATGTCGGTGAGAAACACGTACTCCCCCAAGCTTAGGATTTTGGCCTAAGTTGGTAATCAATCAGTAGCCTGGAGGGTAGTAGGGATCCTGAGGAGCAGGCATCCACTCATCCCACTGCTGAGGCTCCTCCTGTGCTTTGCAGCAGCCTGAGCGTTCCGATAGGCGATGATGTCCTCAGGCATAATCCTATATCCGCCCTTGGCAGCAGAATCAAACAAAGCAGGTGCAGGCAAGGGAATAATATCACAAGTTTTAACGCTAAAGACTAGGTTATAAGGAATGGGGATGTTAGGATAATCTTGTGCAAGAAAATGATGGTGTTCCATGGCTGCACGTTCTAAGTAAACCTTGGTCAGGGGGTAATCATGAGGGCGTATCTCAACATTGAAGCGAGCCACCAAATGAGTAGCAAAAATCCCACCATGTATTTCACCCTGGGATTTATTAAGATGGAGGCGACGAGCCACAATAGCTCCCAAGCTATGAGTGTTGTCGCCCTCTAGTGCCCAGCATAAAACAGCAAAGTCTAGTGCGCTGAGCGCACCTACTTTCTTTCTAGCAAGCAGACATTTAGCAACAAATAAAGCAAAATAATGTACGGCAGGAAAGTGTATGCTAGTAGCCGTGGTGGCTAACACCCCTCTCTCATCTCCCACTGTCAAAGTGCGATAAAAGGCCTCAAACCCAACCGGCCAAGGCTCAGCTAAGCTCCCATCAGAAGGGATCATGCATATGTCACAAAATACGGTAAGTGGTATCTGATGGTTTTCAGCATATAAATCAAAGCTCACTTCAAGAGGATTGTTCCTAGGCAGGAAAGTAAAACTTTGAAAAAAGATGTTTGTGAGGATTTGATGCTGGTCACACTCATCTGCGATGAAGTCGGTGAGGCCGGCCTTGGCAACATATTGTGTGAACTCCTGAACAATTCCAGCCTCTTCCAGGAACGGGGTGTGCGGCCATTCGCACGGCCATACCTCCGCCAACCTCCGAGGGTGGAGATCATTGTCAGAAGACTCCCCAATAACACCCTTGGAGTTCTTCTTAGAGCCAAACTTCCTGAAGATATTCATGTCCGCGTACAATTTTCTGAAAATAACAATTTTGGGGTGACAAAAATTTGTCAACAATTAAATTGATAGCAACTACTCATAGGGATACATAGAGGCCATAGCAAGCATTCAAACTACTTAGAACACTAAGAATTCAACATGCAAGCTCATCTACAGCAGCACCAAGAGTAGCTAATTATTCAAAATATAAACCATTAAAACAAAAACTAATTGGACAAACGATGGAGTCATGTACCAAGCAACAATCCCCCGAAACAGTTTCGGAAACGGAGCTTCGAGCAAAGAGATCGAAATCCGCAGGTTTGAGAGCAAGAACACGGGAGAGAGAGCAATGGAGATTTTCTTCTGGAGGTAAGTGATGATGTGGGCTAAAGAGATAAGTGAGGGGGCCCACGTGGGGACCACAACCCACCAGGGCGCGCCTGGGGGTCCTGGCGCGCCCAGGTGGGTTGTGCCCACTTGGTGCACCTCCCTCTAATATTATTTGCACCAGAAATTCAGAAAAATTTAGAAAAAAATCTTATTAAATTTTCAGAGCATTCTGAGAACTTTTATTTTTGGGTCATTTTTAATTGCACGGGAAATTTAGAAAACAGACAAAACATGGCATTTTATTTTATTTAACTAATAAAAATAGAAAATAAAAAGGTAGGGACAGAAGGTAGTGCTTACTAAATTCATCAACTTCATAGCGCTCAAAAATGATTCATTAATAAGGTTGATCAGGTCTTATTAACAACCACTTTCGATTAGCATGAAACCGAAGAACTTTCGTAAATCACTAAGTTACCTGAATGGGGATATGAATGTCCCCAACAATAAGCATAGTTCCTTTTGACAGCAGGTAGAGGTATTTGAAAACTTCCAATAGTGATTGTCGGAGATTTTTTCAATAACAATAATACCATTCACTTGGAATTGTTTCTTCGGAAAGTGCACCGTATGCTCATTACCATTGATATGAAAAGTGACCTTGCTTTTATTGCAATCAATAACAGCCCCTACAGTACAAGAAGGGTCTACCAAGGATAACAAAGTCAGTCAAAATAGTAACATTAGCAACAATAACGGGCACATCCTCACAAATACCGATAGGTATGGCAGTTGATTTGTCAGCCATTTGCAAAGATATTTTAGTAGGTGTGAGTTTATTCAAGTCAAGTCTTTTATATAAAGAGAAAGGCATAACACTAACACCAGCTCCTAAATCACACAAAGCAGTTTTCACATAATTCTTTTTGATAGAGCAAGGTATAGTTGGTATTCCCGGATCTCCAAGTTTTTTGGGTACTCCATCTTTGAAAGTGTAATTAGCAAGCATAGTGGAGATTTCAGCTTCTGGTATTTTTCTCTTATTAGTGATGATGTCTTTCATATACTTTGCATAAGGAGGCATTTTAAGGATATCAGTCAAGCGAGTACGCAAAAAGACTGGCCTCAGCATTTCAGCAAAGCGTTCAAATTCTTCATCATCTTTCTTTTTAGTTGACTTGGGTGGAAAAGGCATAGGGTTTTGAACCCACGGTTCTCTTTCTTTACCGTGTTTTCTAGCCACAAAGTCTCTTTTATCACACCTTTTATTCTTAGGTTGTGGGTTATCAAGGTCAACAGGTGGTTCTATCTCAACATCATTATCTGGTTCCCTTTTATTATTTGGTTGAGTGTCTTCATGAACCTCATCATTATCTTTTTCATTATCACTAGGTGAGTGTTCATTACCAGATTGAGTTTCAGCATCAGAGATAGAAGTTTCATTTTCATTATCAGGAGGTTTTTCTATTTTAGGTTCACTAGAAGTATGCAAAGTCCTATCATTTTTTTCTTTTTCTTTCTAGAAGGACTAGGTGCACTAGTGTTATTTCTTTGTGATTCTTGTTCTATTCTTTTAGGGTGTCCCTCAGGATAAAGTGGTTCCTGAGTCATTTTACCTCCTCTAGTTGCAACTCTAATAGCAAAGTCATGCATATTATGATTCATTTCATCAAGCAATTCTCTTTGAGATTTAGCAACTTGTTATAACTGGGTTTGAACCATAGAAGCATGTTTTCCAACACCTCTAACATCATTTGATATTCTAAATAACAAGTCACTCAAGCGAGCAATCATACCAGAATTATATTTCAATTGTTACATAACATTTGCATTGAAGTGATCTTGTTTTCTAATGTAGTTTTCAAACTCATAAAGGCATTGGCTAGGATGAATATTGTGAGGATTGTCATTATCATTGAACTTCATTAGAGAATTTACCTCTACCACCTTAGGCAGTGGTGGTGTATTAAGCCCATGTATTTCTTCAATAGGAGGTAAAATTTTAACATCCTCGGCTTTAATACCTTTTTCCTTCATAGATTTCTTTGCCTCCTGCATATCTTTAGGACTGAGATATAATATACCCCTCTTCTTCGGAGTGGGTTTAGCCGATGGTTCAGGAAGAGTCCAATCATCATAATTTTTCAATATGTTATTCAATAATTCTTTAGCTTGTCCAACAGTTCGTTCCCTGAAAACACAACCAGCACAACTATCTAGGAAGTCCCTAGAAGCATCGGTTAGTCCATTATAGAAGATATCAAGTATTTCATTTTTCTTAAGAGGATGATCATGCAAAGCATTAAGTAACTGGAAAAGCCTCCCCCAAGCTTGTGGGAGACTCTCTTCTTTAGTTTGCACAAAGTTAAATATTTCCTGTAAGGCAGCTTGTTTCTTATGAGCAGGAAAATATTTTTCAGAGAAGTAATAAATCATGTCCTGGGGACTACGCACACAACCAGGAGTAAGAGTATTGTACCAAGCTTTAGCATCACCCCTTGATGAGAAAGGAAATAATTTGAGAATAAAGTAATAGCTATTTTTCTCATCATGAGCTAAAAAGGGTGGCTATATCATTCAACTTAGTAAGATGTGCCACAACAGTTTCAGTTTCATAACCATGGAAAGGATCGGATTCAACCAAAGTAATTAACTCTGGGTCGACAGAGAATTCATAATCCTTATCATCAATAAAGATAGGTGAAGTAGCAAACTTAGGATCACATTTCATTCTAGCATTCAGAGATTTTTCTTTATACTTGCATAATAATTTCTCTAGATCATCTCTATCCCTACAAGCAAGAATATCTCTAGTTGTCTCCTAATTCATAACATAACCTTCTAGTACCTTAGGCAGTTCATATCTAGGAAGGCTAGTTCTAGCAGGTGTTTCAAGAGTTTCAGTTTCAAGCTCATCATCAGATTCAACAACATCATGTTTTATTACTCTAGCAATTTGTTCATCAAGAAATTCACCAAGTGGCACATCATCATTATCAAGCAAGGTACTACCATCATCATAAGCATCATTCATAGTATAAGTAGCATCATCAATAACTTGCGACATATTAGAATTGATAGCATGTGGTGGTGTTGCAAGTCTACTCATAACATAAGGTGAATCTAAAGTAGAATTGGATGGCAGTTCCTTACCTCCCCTCGTCTTAGAGGGATAAATCTTAGTCTTTGGATCCTTCAGATTCTTCATAGTGATAATATGATAATAATCCCAAGTGACTCAACAAATATAGCTATGCTCCCCGGCAACGGCGCCAGAAAAAGGTCTTGATAACCCACAAGTATAGGGGATCGCAACAGTTTTCGAGGGTAGAGTATTCAACCCAAATTTATAGATTCGACACAAGGGGAGCCAAAGAATATTCGAAGGTATTAGCAGCTGAGTTGTCGATTCAACCACACCTGGAGATTAATTATCTGCAGCAAGTAATCAGTAGCAAAGTAATATGATAGTTTTGATAGTAGTGACAACAGTAACGGTAACGGTAACAGTGATAGCAGTAATTTTGTAGCAAGTGTAACAGTGATGATAGCAGTAGTAACTTAGCAGAAACAATATAGGATAAATTCGTAGGCATTGGATTGGTGACTTGTCGGATGATATTTATCATGTGACAGTTATAACCTAGGGCGATACGGCACTAGCTCCAGTTCATCGATATAATGTAGGCATGTATTCCGTAAATAGTCATACATGCTTATGGAAAGAACTTGCATGGCATCTTCTGTCCTACCCTCCCGTGGCAGCGGGGTCCATATTGGAAACTAAGGGATATTAAGGCCTCCTTTTAATAGGTAACCGGAACAAAGCATTAACACAATAGTGAATACATGAACTCCTCAAACTACGGTCATCATCGGGAGTGGGCTCGGTTATTGTCACTCCGGGGTTGCCGGATCATAACATGTAGTAGGTGACTATAACTTGCAAGATCGGATCTAAAACATGGATATAATGATGATAACATAAACGGTTCAGATCTGAGTTCATGGCACCCGGGCCCAAAGTGACAAGCATTAAGCATAGCAAAGTCATAGCAACATCAATCTAAGAACATAGTGGATACTAGGGATCAAGCCCTAACAAAACTAACTCGATTACATGATGAATCTCATCCAACTCCTGACCGACCAGCAAGCCTATGAAGGAATTACTCACTCCCGGTGGGGAGCATCATGGAATTGGCGATGGAGAAGGGTTGGTGATGACGAAGAACGAAGATCCCCCTCTCCGGAGCCCCAAACGGACCCCAGATCTGGCATCCCGATGAAGAACAGGAGGTGACGGCGGCTCCATCTCGTGGATCGCGATAATTCTTTCTCCCTGATTTTTTTCTGGAAAAATAGGATTTTATAGCGTCGGTTTCAGGGTCTGTGGGGCCACCTGGTGGGGACAAGCTACCTGGGCGCGCCAGGAGTGGGGGCGCCTTGGTGGGTTGTGCCCACCCAGGGGCCCCTCTCTTGTAGGTCTTGGCTCCAGAAATTCTTATATATTATATAAAAATTCCTCGCAAAGTTTCGTTCCACTCTGAGAACTTTTATTTCTGCACAAAAACAACACCATGGTAGTTCTGCTGAAAACAGCGTCAGTCAGGGGTTAGTTTCATTCAAAATCATGCAAATTATAGTCCAAAACAAGAGGAAAAGCGTTAGGAAAATTAGATACATTGGAGACGTATCAATCTATTATCAGTTTCTCACTCGCTTGTGGTATTGTGGCTTCCCACTAGTCATGTTTTTCTCACAAATTGGGTGCACTTGTTCTGTAGATTAAGGAAGGACATTAAGAGTAGAATTTTTCATACAATGTCTATTTGATCGGATGCAATGACTGATCTATTTAATCAACCTAATTACCACGGCAAGGGCCATCAATCGCAGCATGAAGGAAGGAAGGCAAGGAAATCACGGAATACATTATTTGGACTCCCATTCTCTCGAGTTTTTGCAAATACATAGGCATTCTTGACCAGGGCGCTAGGCCTATGAAAGAGCAGAACTAGGGGCCCGGGGTGAATGCCCCGCTCGCCCCACCCCCCACCCCCTCCCGGGTCGGGCCTGAGCTTTGCCTACCCAGACTCATGTTGTCATTGGGGTTGGATGTAACCAGATAGTAGACACTGCTACTATTCGTTCATTTCTCGATATATGTCCCACATTTATTTTAAAACTTCAGTTTGAACATTAATTAACTTGGACCAACTCAAAGTCTAAGTGGTCAATAAGATGATGAACTAACAAGTAGTAATACCAAGTGTCTCACAAAGATGATGTAGGAGACCCAAGCCCTATTCTTGTCCAAAGAACTACAAACCCTACACCACCACACGATCACATTGCTCTCCATCTTTAGAGAGTGAAGAAGATGAGGATGATGATGACGAAGATGAAGTTTAAAATCCACAAACCCCATCCTCCATCATGCCCTAGGTCACGGGTGCGTGGAAGTTGCTCGGGGCTTCCGGGTCCACCGCAGCGTGTCCACACGCCGTGCATGGTGTTCGACGCCATACACCACTAGTCGCAGGCATCGGTTTTGGGTTGGTGTAATGTCAGAAAATGGCCGAGCAAAGCTGCAACTACTAGGAAAGCGAATGACGGTGAGCGAGAAGAAAAGAAACACTATAGCGAATAGGGAAACAATTCAAAACCTCAGCTAGCGCGAAGAACCAACACTGCCAAGCTACCGACAATGGCAAATAGAGCCTAAACACAAATCTAACAAATCTGACCTGGAAGCAAAAGCCACGGGGCATCAGCCGCTGGCTCCGGCAACAAAGCACGGATGGCACAGAGAAAGCTCGAAGAAGCCCGTGCAAAGCGAAACGAGAGGAAGACCAATGTGTGTCGTGTTGGGAATCGTAGCATAATTTAAAATTTTCCTACGCTCACCAAGATGCATCTATGGAGTCTACTAGCAACGAGGGGAAAGGAGTGCATCTACATACCCTTGTAGATCGCGAGCGGAAGCGTTCCAATGAACGTGGATGACGGAGTCGTACTCGCCGTGATCCAAATCACCGATGACCGAGTGCCGAACGGACGGCACCTCCGCGTTCAACACACGTACGGTGCAGCAACTTCTCCTCCTTCTTGATCCAGCAAGGGGGAAGGAGAGGTTGATGGAGATCCAGCAGCACGACGGCGTGGTGGTGGATGTAGCGGGTCTCCGGCAGGGCTTCGCCAAGCTTCTGCGAGAGAGAGAGGTGTTGCAGGGGAGGAGGGAGGCGCCCAAGGCTGTGTCTTGCTGCCCTCCCTCCCCCCCTTTATATAGGCCCCCTTGGGAGGGGGGGCCGGCCAAAACCCATCTCAGGGTGGGGGCGGCGGCCAAGGGGTGGAAAGGGTTGCCTTGCCCCCCAAGGCAAGGGGGAAGTCCCCCCACCCTAGGGTTCCCAACCCTAGGCGCATGGGGGGAGGCCCAAGGGGGGCGCCCCAGCCCACTAGGGGCTGGTTCCCTTCCACTTTCAGCCCATGGGGCCCTCCGGGATAGGTGGCCCCACCCGGTGGACCCCCGGGACCCTTCCGGTGGTCCCGGTACAATACCGGTAACCCCCGAAACTTTCCCGGTGGCCGAAACTTGACTTCCTATATATAATTCTTCACCTCCGGACCATTCCGGAACCTCTCGTGACGTCCGGGATCTCATCCGGGACTCCGAACAACTTTCGGGTTTCCGCATACATATATCTCTACAACCCTAGCGTCACCGGAACCTTAAGTGTGTAGACCCTACGGGTTCGGGAGACATGCAGACATGACCGAGACGCCTCTCCGGTCAATAACCAACAGCGGGATCTGGATACCCATGTTGGCTCCCACATGTTCCACGATGATCTCATCGGATGAACCACGGTGTCGAGGATTCAATCAATCCGTATGCAATTCCCTTTGTCAAACGGTATGTTACTTGCCCGAGATTCGATCGTCGGTATCCCAATACCTTGTTCAATCTCGTTACCGGCAAGTCTCTTTACTCGTACCGCAATGCATGATCCCGTGACTAACGCCTTAGTCACATTGAGCTCATTATGATGATGCATTACCGAGTGGGCCCAGAGATACCTCTCCGTCACACGGAGTGACAAATCCCAGTCTCGATCCGTGCCAACCCAACAGACACTTTCGGAGATACCCGTAGTGCACCTTTATAGTCACCCAGTTACGT
The DNA here is from genome assembly GCF_018294505.1 of Triticum aestivum. Classification (NCBI taxonomy): domain Eukaryota; kingdom Viridiplantae; phylum Streptophyta; class Magnoliopsida; order Poales; family Poaceae; genus Triticum; species Triticum aestivum. Next base: position 194,147,206 of record NC_057802.1, read on the forward strand.
TGTGACGTTTGGCACACCCAAAGCACTCCTACGGTATCCGGGAGTTGCACGATCTCATGGTCTAAGGAAAAGATACTTGACATTGGAAAAGCTCTAGCAAACGAAACTACACGATCTTTTATGCTATGCTTAGGATTGGGTCTTGTCCATCACATCATTCTCCTAATGATGTGATCCCGTTATCAATGACATCCAATGTCCATAGTCAGGAAACCATGACTATCTGTTGATCAACGAGCTAGTCAACTAGAGGCTTACTAGGGACAGGTTGTGGTCTATGTATTCACACATGTATTACGATTTCCGGACAATACAATTATAGCATGAATAATAGACAATTACCATGAACAAAGAAATATAATAATAACCATTTATTATTGCCTCTAGGGCATATTTCCAACAGTCTCCCACTTGCACTAGAGTCAATAATCTAGTTCACATCACCATGTGATTAACACTCACTGGTCACATCACCATGTGACCAACATCTAAAGAGTTTACTAGAGTCAACAATCTAGTTCACATCACTATGTGATTATCACTCAATGTGTTCTGGTTTGGTCATGTTATGCTTGTGAGAGAGGTTATTAGTCAACGGGTCTGAACCTTTCAGAACCGTGTGCTTTACGAATATCTATGTCATCTTGTGGATGCTACCACGCGCTATTTGGAGCCATTTCAAATAATTGCTCTACTATACGAATCCGGTTTACTACTCAGAGTCATCCGGATTAGTGTCAAAGTTCGCATCGACGTAACCCTTTACGACGAACTCCTTTCCACCTCCATAATCGAGAAAATTCCTTAATCCACTAGGTACTAAGGATAAGTTCGACCGCTGTCATGAGATCCTTTCCCGGATCACCATTGTACCCTCTTGACCAACTCATGGCAAGGCACACTACATGTGCGGTACACAGCATAGCATACTATAGAGCCTACGTCTAAAGCATAGGGGACGACCTTCGTCCTTTCTCTATCTTCTGCTGTGGTCAGGTCTTGAGTCTCACTCAATACTCACACCTTGTAACACAGCCAAGAACTCCTTCTTTGCTGATCTATTTTGAACTCTTTCAAAATCATGTCAAGGTGTGCTGTCTTTTGAAAGTATCATCAGGCGTCTTGATCTATCTCTATGGATCTTGATGCCCAATATGTAAGCAGCTTTATCCAGGTCTTCCTTTGAAAAACTCCTTTCAAACAACCCTTTATGCTTTCCAGAAATTTTACATCATTTCGGATCAACAATATGTCATTCACATATACTTATCAGAAATGTTGTAGCGCTCCCACTCACTTTATTGTAAATACAAGTTTCTAACAAACTTTGTATAAACCCAAAAACTTTGATCACTCCATCAAAGCGTATATTCTGACTCCGAGATGCTTGCTCTAATCCATGGAAGGATCGCTGGAGCTAGCATACCTTTTAGCATCCTTAGGATCGACAAAACCTTTCTGATTGTATCACATACAACCTTTCCTTACGAAAACTGGTAAGGAAACTTGTTTTGACATCCATCTGCCAGATTTCATAAATGTAGCTAATGCTAACATGATTCCGACGGACCTAAGCATCGCTACGGATGAGAAAAACTCATCGTAGTCAACTCCTTGAACTTGTGAAAATACTCTTTGCCACAAGTCGAGCTTCATAGACGGTAACATTACCGTCCATGTCCGTCTTCTTCTTAAAGATCCATTTATCTCAATGGCTTGCCGATCATCGGGCAAGTTCACCAAAGTCCATGCTTTGTTCTGATACATGGATTCTATCTCGGATTTCATGGCCTCGAGCCATTCGTCGGAATATGGGCCCACCATCGCTTCTCCATAGCTCGTAGGTTCATTGTTGTCTAGCAACATGACTTCCAAGACAGGATCACGCATTACTCTGAAGTAGTGCGCATCCTCGTCGTCCTACGAGGTTTGGTAGTGACTTGATCCGAAGTTTCATGATCACTATCATAAGCTTCCACTTCAATTGGTGTAGGTGCCACAGGAACAACTTCCTGTGCCCTGCTACACACTAGTTGAAGCGACGGTTCAATAACCTTATCAAGTCTCCACCATCCTCCCACTCAATTCTTTCGAGAGAAACTTTTCCTCGAGAAAGGACTCGTTTCTAGAAGCAATTACTTTTGCTTCCAGATCTGAAATAGGAGGTATACCCAACTGTTTTTGGGTATTCTATGAAGATGCATTTATCCGCTTTGGGTTCGAGCTTATCAGCCTGAAACTTTTTCACATAAGCATCGCAGCCCCAAACTTTTAAGAAACGACAACTTAGGTTTCTATAAACGGTGTCGTCTCAACGGAATTGCGTGGTGCCCCTTTTAAAGTGAATGCGGTTGTCTCTAATGCCTAACCCATAAACGATAGTGGTAATTTGATAAGAAACATCATGGTATGCACCATATCCAATAGGGTGCAGTTATGATGTTCGGACACACCATCACACTATGGTGTTCCAGGCGGTATTAATTGTGAAACACTTTCCACAATGTCTCAATTGTGTGCCAAACTCGTATCTCAGATACTCATCTCTATGATCATATCACAGACATTTTATCCTCTTGTCACGACGATCTTCAACTTCACTCTGAAATTACTTGAACCTTTCAATAATTCAGACTAGTGTTTCATCAAGTAAATACACTCAGCATCTACTCAAATCATCTGTGAAGTAAGAACATAACGATATCCACTGCATGCCTCAGCACTCATTGGACTGCGTACATCAAAATGTATTACTTCCAATAAGTTGCTCTCTTGTTCCATCTTACTGAAAACGAGGACTTTCAGTCATCTTGCCCATGTGGTATGATTTGCATGTCTCAAGTGATTCATAATCAAGTGAGTCCAAACGATCCATCTGCATGGAGTTTCTTCATGCATATATACCAATAGACATGGTTCGCATGTCTCAATCTTTTCAAAAACGAGTGAGTCCAAAGATCCACCTACATGGAGCTTCTTCATGCGTTCTACACCAATATGACTCAAGTGGCAGTGCCACAAGTATGTGGTACTATCATTACTATCTTATATCTTTTGGCATGAACATGTGTATCACTACGATCGAGATTCATTTTAGGTGCAAGACCATTGAAGGTATTATTCAAATAAACAGAGTAACCATTATTCTCCTTAAATGAATAACCGTTTTGCGGTAAACATAATCCAATCATGTTCAACGCAAACACCAAATCTCGATGGTAGAGGGAGCATGCGATGCTTGATCACATCAACCTTGGAAACACTTCCAACACATATCGTCATCTCACCTTTAGCTAGTCTCCATTTATTCCGCAGCTTTTATTTCGAGTTACTAACACTTAGCAACCGAACCGGTATCTAATACCCTGGTGCTGCTAGGAGTACTAGTAAAGTACACATTCATATAACGTATATCCAATATACTTCTGTCGACCTTGCCTGCCTTCTCATCTACCAAGTATCTAGGGTAGTACTGCTTCAGTGACCGTTCCTCTCATTACAGAAGCACTTAGTCTCGGGTTTGGGTTCAACCTTGGGATTCTTCACTAGAGCAGCAAACGACTTGCTGTTTCATGAAGTATCCCTTTTGCCCTTGCCCTTCTTAAACTAGTGGTTTTACTAACCATCAACAATTGATGCTCCTTCTTGATTTCTACTCTCGCGGTGTCAAACATCGCGAATAGCTCAAGGATCATCATAACTATCCTTGATATGTTATAGTTCATCACGAAGCTCTACTAGCTTGGTGGCAGTGACTATGGAGAACTATCACTATCTCATCTGGGAGATTAACTCCCACTCGATTCAAGCGATTGTGGCACTCAGACAATCTGAGCACACGCTCAACGATTGAGCTTTTCTCCCTTAGTTTGCAGGCTTAAGAAACTTGTCAGAGGTCTCATACCTCTTGACGTGGGCACTAGTCTGAAATCCCAATTTCAGTCTTCGGAACATCTCACATGTTCTGCGACGTTTCAAAAACGTCTTTGGTGCCACAATTCTAAACCGCACTGAACTATCACGTAGTCATCAAAACGTGTATGTCAGATGTTTCGTAACATCTACAGACGACGCTGAGGTTCAGCACACCGAGCGGTGCATTAAGGACATAAGCCTTCTGTGCAGCAATGAGGACAATCCTCAGTTTACGGACCCAGTCCGCATAATTGCTACTACCAACTTTCAACTAAATTTTCTCTAGGAACATATCTTAACCAGTAGAACTAAAGCGCAAGCTATGACATAATTTGCAAATACCTTTTTGACTATGTTCATGATAATGAAGTTCATCTGATTATGAACTCCCACTCAGATAGACATCCCTCTAGTCATCTAAGTGAAACATGATCCGAGTTTAACTAGGCCGTGTCCGATCATCACGTGAGACGGACTAGTCAAGATCGGTGAACATCTCCATGTTGATCGTATCTTCTATACGACTCATGCTCGACCTTTCGGTCCTCCGTGTTCCGAGGCCATGTCTGTACATGCTAGGCTCGTCAAGTCAACCTAAGTGTATTGCGTGTGTTCCGAGGCCATGTCTGTACATGCTAGGCTCGTCAACACCCGTTGTATTCGAACGTTAGAATCTATCACACCCGATCATCACGTGGTGCTTCGAAACAACGAACCTTCGCAACGGTGCACAGTTAGGGTGAACACTTTCTTGAAATTATTATAAGGGATCATCTTACTTACTACCGTCGTTCTAAGCAAATAAGATGCAAAAACATGATAAACATCACATGCAATCAAATAGTGACATGATATGGCCAATATCATCATGCTCCTTTGATCTCCATCTTCGGGGCACCATGATCATCTTCGTCACCGGCATGACACCATGATCTCCATCATCATGATCTCCATCATTGTGTCTTCATGAAGTCGTCACGCCAACGATTACTTCTACTTCTATGGCTAACGCGTTTAGCAACAAAGTAAAGTAATTTACATGGCGTTATTCAATGACACGCAGGTCATGCAAAATAATAAAGACAACTCCTATGGCTCCTGCCGGTTGTCATACTCATCGACATGCAAGTCGTGATTCCTATTACAAGAATATGATCAATCTCATACATCACATATATCATTCATCACATCTTCTGGCCATATCACATCACATAGCACTTGCTGCAAAAACAAGTTAGACGTCCTCTAATTGTTGTTGCAAGTTTTTACGTGGTTTGTAGGTTTCTAGCAAGAACGTTTCTTACCTACGTATGACCACAACGTGATTTGCCAATTTCTATTTACCCTTCATAAGGACCCTTTTCATCGAATCCGTTCCGACTAAAGTAGGAGAGACAGACACCCGCTAGCCACCTTATGCATCTAGTGCATGTCAGTCGGTGGAACCTGTCTCACGTAAGCGTACGTGTAAGGTCGGTCCGGGCCGCTTCATCCTACAATGCCGCCGAAACAAGAAAAGACTAGTAGCGGCAAGAAGAATTGGCAAACTCAACGCCCACAACTGCTTTGTGTTCTACTCGTGCATAGTAACTACGCATAGACCTGGCTCATGATGCCACTGTTGGGAATCGTAGCATAATTTAAATTTTCCTACGCTCACCAAGATGCATCTATGGAGTCTACTAGCAACGAGGGGAAAGGAGTGCATCTACATACCCTTGTAGATCGCGAGCGGAAGCGTTCCAATGAACGTGGATGACGGAGTCGTACTCGCCGTGATCCAAATCACCGATGACCGAGTGCCGAACGGACGGCACCTCCGCGTTCAACACACGTACGGTGCAGCGACGTCTCCTCCTTCTTGATCCAGCAAGGGGGAAGGAGAGGTTGATGGAGATCCAGCAGCACGACGGCGTGGTGGTGGATGTAGCGGGTCTCCGGCAGGGCTTCGCCAAGCTTCTGCGAGAGAGAGAGAGGTGTTGCAGGGGAGGAGGGAGGCGCCCAAGGCTGTGTTTGCTGCCCTCCCTCCCCCCCTTTATATAGGCCCCCTGGGGGGGGGCCGGCCAAACCCATCTAGGGTTCAGGGGGGCGGCGGCCAAGGGGTGGAAAGGGGTTGCCTTGCCCCCCAAGGCAAGGGGGAAGTCCCCCCCCTAGGGTTCCCAACCCTAGGCGCATGGGGGGAGGCCCAAGGGGGGCGCCCAGCCCACTAAGGGCTGGTTCCCTTCCACTTTCAGCCCACGGGGCCCTCCGGGATAGGTGGCCCCACCCGGTGGACCCCCGGGACCCTTCCGGTGGTCCCGGTACAATACCGGTAACCCCCGAAACTTTCCCGGTGGCCGAAACTTGACTTCCTATATATAATTCTTCACCTCCGGACCATTCCGGAACCTCTCGTGACGTCCGGGATCTCATCCGGGACTCCGAACAACTTTCGGGTTTCCGCATACATATATCTCTACAACCCTAGCGTCACCGGACCTTAAGTGTGTAGACCCTACGGGTTCGGGAGACATGCAGACATGACCGAGACGCCTCTCCGGTCAATAACCAACAGCGGGATCTGGATACCCATGTTGGCTCCCACATGTTCCACGATGATCTCATCGGATGAACCACGGTGTCGAGGATTCAATCAATCCGTATGCAATTCCCTTTGTCAAACGGTATGTTACTTGCCCGAGATTCGATCGTCGGTATCCCAATACCTTGTTCAATCTCGTTACCGGCAAGTCTCTTTACTCGTACCGCAATGCATGATCCCGTGACTAACGCCTTAGTCACATTGAGCTCATTATGATGATGCATTACCGAGTGGGCCCAGAGATACCTCTCCGTCACACGGAGTGACAAATCCCAGTCTCGATCCGTGCCAACCCAACAGACACTTTCGGAGATACCCGTAGTGCACCTTTATAGTCACCCAGTTACGTTGTGACGTTTGGCACACCCAAAGCACTCCTACGGTATCCGGGAGTTGCACGATCTCATGGTCTAAGGAAAAGATACTTGACATTGGAAAAGCTCTAGCAAACGAAACTACACGATCTTTTATGCTATGCTTAGGATTGGGTCTTGTCCATCACATCATTCTCCTAATGATGTGATCCCGTTATCAATGACATCCAATGTCCATAGTCAGGAAACCATGACTATCTGTTGATCAACGAGCTAGTCAACTAGAGGCTTACTAGGGACAGGTTGTGGTCTATGTATTCACACATGTATTACGATTTCCGGACAATACAATTATAGCATGAATAATAGACAATTACCATGAACAAAGAAATATAATAATAACCATTTATTATTGCCTCTAGGGCATATTTCCAACAGTCTCCCACTTGCACTAGAGTCAATAATCTAGTTCACATCACCATGTGATTAACACTCACTGGTCACATCACCATGTGACCAACATCTAAAGAGTTTACTAGAGTCAACAATCTAGTTCACATCACTATGTGATTATCACTCAATGTGTTCTGGTTTGGTCATGTTATGCTTGTGAGAGAGGTTATTAGTCAACGGGTCTGAACCTTTCAGAACCGTGTGCTTTACGAATATCTATGTCATCTTGTGGATGCTACCACGCGCTATTTGGAGCCATTTCAAATAATTGCTCTACTATACGAATCCGGTTTACTACTCAGAGTCATCCGGATTAGTGTCAAAGTTCGCATCGACGTAACCCTTTACGACGAACTCCTTTCCACCTCCATAATCGAGAAAATTCCTTAATCCACTAGGTACTAAGGATAAGTTCGACCGCTGTCATGAGATCCTTTCCCGGATCACCATTGTACCCTCTTGACCAACTCATGGCAAGGCACACTACATGTGCGGTACACAGCATAGCATACTATAGAGCCTACGTCTAAAGCATAGGGGACGACCTTCGTCCTTTCTCTATCTTCTGCTGTGGTCAGGTCTTGAGTCTCACTCAATACTCACACCTTGTAACACAGCCAAGAACTCCTTCTTTGCTGATCTATTTTGAACTCTTTCAAAATCATGTCAAGGTGTGCTGTCTTTTGAAAGTATCATCAGGCGTCTTGATCTATCTCTATGGATCTTGATGCCCAATATGTAAGCAGCTTTATCCAGGTCTTCCTTTGAAAAACTCCTTTCAAACAACCCTTTATGCTTTCCAGAAATTTTACATCATTTCGGATCAACAATATGTCATTCACATATACTTATCAGAAATGTTGTAGCGCTCCCACTCACTTTATTGTAAATACAAGTTTCTAACAAACTTTGTATAAACCCAAAAACTTTGATCACTCCATCAAAGCGTATATTCTGACTCCGAGATGCTTGCTCTAATCCATGGAAGGATCGCTGGAGCTAGCATACCTTTTAGCATCCTTAGGATCGACAAAACCTTTCTGATTGTATCACATACAACCTTTCCTTACGAAAACTGGTAAGGAAACTTGTTTTGACATCCATCTGCCAGATTTCATAAATGTAGCTAATGCTAACATGATTCCGACGGACCTAAGCATCGCTACGGATGAGAAAAACTCATCGTAGTCAACTCCTTGAACTTGTGAAAATACTCTTTGCCACAAGTCGAGCTTCATAGACGGTAACATTACCGTCCATGTCCGTCTTCTTCTTAAAGATCCATTTATCTCAATGGCTTGCCGATCATCGGGCAAGTTCACCAAAGTCCATGCTTTGTTCTGATACATGGATTCTATCTCGGATTTCATGGCCTCGAGCCATTCGTCGGAATATGGGCCCACCATCGCTTCTCCATAGCTCGTAGGTTCATTGTTGTCTAGCAACATGACTTCCAAGACAGGATCACGCATTACTCTGAAGTAGTGCGCATCCTCGTCGTCCTACGAGGTTTGGTAGTGACTTGATCCGAAGTTTCATGATCACTATCATAAGCTTCCACTTCAATTGGTGTAGGTGCCACAGGAACAACTTCCTGTGCCCTGCTACACACTAGTTGAAGCGACGGTTCAATAACCTTATCAAGTCTCCACCATCCTCCCACTCAATTCTTTCGAGAGAAACTTTTCCTCGAGAAAGGACTCGTTTCTAGAAGCAATTACTTTTGCTTCCAGATCTGAAATAGGAGGTATACCCAACTGTTTTTGGGTATTCTATGAAGATGCATTTATCCGCTTTGGGTTCGAGCTTATCAGCCTGAAACTTTTTCACATAAGCATCGCAGCCCCAAACTTTTAAGAAACGACAACTTAGGTTTCTATAAACGGTGTCGTCTCAACGGAATTGCGTGGTGCCCCTTTTAAAGTGAATGCGGTTGTCTCTAATGCCTAACCCATAAACGATAGTGGTAATTTGATAAGAAACATCATGGTATGCACCATATCCAATAGGGTGCAGTTATGATGTTCGGACACACCATCACACTATGGTGTTCCAGGCGGTATTAATTGTGAAACACTTTCCACAATGTCTCAATTGTGTGCCAAACTCGTATCTCAGATACTCATCTCTATGATCATATCACAGACATTTTATCCTCTTGTCACGACGATCTTCAACTTCACTCTGAAATTACTTGAACCTTTCAATAATTCAGACTAGTGTTTCATCAAGTAAATACACTCAGCATCTACTCAAATCATCTGTGAAGTAAGAACATAACGATATCCACTGCATGCCTCAGCACTCATTGGACTGCATACATCAAAATGTATTACTTCCAATAAGTTGCTCTCTTGTTCCATCTTACTGAAAACGAGGACTTTCAGTCATCTTGCCCATGTGGTATGATTTGCATGTCTCAAGTGATTCATAATCAAGTGAGTCCAAACGATCCATCTGTATGGAGTTTCTTCATGCATATATACCAATAGACATGGTTCGCATGTCTCAATCTTTTCAAAACGAGTGAGTCCAAAGATCCACCTACATGGAGCTTCTTCATGCGTTCTACACCAATATGACTCAAGTGGCAGTGCCACAAGTATGTGGTACTATCATTACTATCTTATATCTTTTGGCATGAACATGTGTATCACTACGATCGAGATTCATTTTAGGTGCAAGACCATTGAAGGTATTATTCAAATAAACAGAGTAACCATTATTCTCCTTAAATGAATAACCGTTTTGCGGTAAACATAATCCAATCATGTTCAACGCAAACACCAAATCTCGATGGTAGAGGGAGCATGCGATGCTTGATCACATCAACCTTGGAAACACTTCCAACACATATCGTCATCTCACCTTTAGCTAGTCTCCATTTATTCCGCAGCTTTTATTTCGAGTTACTAACACTTAGCAACCGAACCGGTATCTAATACCCTGGTGCTGCTAGGAGTACTAGTAAAGTACACATTCATATAACGTATATCCAATATACTTCTGTCGACCTTGCCTGCCTTCTCATCTACCAAGTATCTAGGGTAGTACTGCTTCAGTGACCGTTCCTCTCATTACAGAAGCACTTAGTCTCGGGTTTGGGTTCAACCTTGGGATTCTTCACTAGAGCAGCAAACGACTTGCTGTTTCATGAAGTATCCCTTTTGCCCTTGCCCTTCTTAAACTAGTGGTTTTACTAACCATCAACAATTGATGCTCCTTCTTGATTTCTACTCTCGCGGTGTCAAACATCGCGAATAGCTCAAGGATCATCATAACTATCCTTGATATGTTATAGTTCATCACGAAGCTCTACTAGCTTGGTGGCAGTGACTATGGAGAACTATCACTATCTCATCTGGGAGATTAACTCCCACTCGATTCAAGCGATTGTGGCACTCAGACAATCTGAGCACACGCTCAACGATTGAGCTTTTCTCCCTTAGTTTGCAGGCTTAAGAAACTTGCCAGAGGTCTCATACCTCTTGACGTGGGCACTAGTCTGAAATCCCAATTTCAGTCTTCGGAACATCTCACATGTTCTGCGACGTTTCAAAAAACGTCTTTGGTGCCACAATTCTAAACCGCACTGAACTATCACGTAGTCATCAAAACGTGTATGTCAGATGTTTTGTAACATCTACAGACAACGCTGAGGTTCAGCACACCGAGCGGTGCATTAAGGACATAAGCCTTCTGTGCAGCAATGAGGACAATCCTCAGTTTACGGACCCAGTCCGCATAATTGCTACTACCAACTTTCAACTAAATTTTCTCTAGGAACATATCTTAACCAGTAGAACTAAAGCGCAAGCTATGACATAATTTGCAAATACCTTTTTGACTATGTTCATGATAATGAAGTTCATCTGATTATGAACTCCCACTCAGATAGACATCCCTCTAGTCATCTAAGTGAAACATGATCCGAGTTTAACTAGGTCGTGTCCGATCATCACGTGAGACGGACTAATCAAGATCGGTGAACATCTCCATGTTGATCGTATCTTCTATACGACTCATGCTCGACCTTTCGGTCCTCCGTGTTCCGAGGCCATGTCTGTACATGCTAGGCTCGTCAAGTCAACCTAAGTGTATTGCGTGTGTTCCGAGGCCATGTCTATACATGCTAGGCTCGTCAACACCCGTTGTATTCGAACGTTAGAATCTATCACACCCGATCATCACGTGGTGCTTCGAAACAACGAACCTTCGCAACGGTGCACAGTTAGGGTGAACACTTTCTTGAAATTATTATAAGGGATCATCTTACTTACTACCGTCATTCTAAGCAAATAAGATGCAAAAACAGGATAAACATCACATGCAATCAAATAGTGACATGATATGGCCAATATCATCATGCTCCTTTGATCTCCATCTTCGGGGCACCATGATCATCTTCGTCACCGGCATGACACCATGATCTCCATCATTGTTTCTTCGTGAAGTCGTCACGCCAACGATTACTTCTACTTCTATGGCTAACGCGCTTAGCAATAAAGTAAAGTAATTTACATGGCGTTATTCAATGACACGCAGGTCATGCAAAATAATAAAGACAACTCCTATGGCTCCTGCCGGTTGTCATACTCATCGACATGCAAGTCGTGATTCCTATTACAAGAATATGATCAATCTCATTCATCACATCTTCTGGCCATATCACATCACATAGCACATGCTGCAAAAACAAGTTAGACGTCCTCTAATTGTTGTTGCAAGTTTTTACGTGGCTTGTATAGGTTTCTAGCAAGAACGTTTCTTACCTACGTAAAACCACAACGCGATTTGCCAATTTCTATTTACCCTTCATAAGGACCCTTTTCATCGAATCCGTTCCGACTAAAGTAGGAGAGACAGACACCCGCTAGCCACCTTATGCATCTAGTGCATGTCAGTCGGTGGAACCTGTCTCACGTAAGCGTACGTGTAAGGTCGGTCCGGGCCGCTTCATCCTACAATGCCGCCAAAACATGAAACGACTAGTAGCGGCAAGAAGAATTGGCAAACTCAACGCCCACAACTGCTTTGTGTTCTACTCGTGCATAGTAACTACGCATAGACCTGGCTCATGATGCCACTGTTGGGAATCGTAGCATAATTTAAAATTTTCCTACACTCACCAAGATGCATCTATGGAGTCTACTAGCAACGAGGGGAAAGGAGTGCATCTACATACCCTTGTAGATCGCGAGCGGAAGCGTTCCAATGAACGTGGATGACGGAGTCGTACTCGCCGTGATCCAAATCACCGATGACCGAGTGCCGAACGGACGGCACCTCCGCGTTCAACACACGTACGGTGCAGCGACGTCTCTTCCTTCTTGATCCAGCAAGGGGGAACGAGAGGTTGATGGAGATCCAGCAGCACGACGGCGTGGTGGTGGATGTAGCGGGTCTCCGGCAGGGCTTCGCCAAGCTTCTGCGAGAGAGACAGAGAGGTGTTGCAGGGGAGGAGGGAGGTGCCCAAGGCTGTGTCTTGCTGCCCTCCCTCCCCCCCCCTTTATATAGGCCCCCTTGGGAGGGGGGCCAGCCAAAACCCATCTAGGGTTGGGGGGGCGGCGGCCAAGGGGTGGAAAGGGTTGCCTTGCCCCCCAAGCCAAGGGGGAAGTCCCGCCACCCTAGGGTTCCCAACCCTAGGCGCATGGGGGGAGGCCCAAGGGGGGCGCCCAGCCCACTAGGGGCTGGTTCCCTTCCACTTTCAGCCCATGGGGCCCTCCGGGATAGGTGGCCCCACCCGGTGGACCCCCGGGACCCTTCCGGTGGTCCCGGTACAATACCGGTAACCCCGAAACTTTCCCGGTGGCCGAAACTTGACTTCCTATATATAATTCTTCACCTCCGGACCATTCCGGAACCTCTCATGACGTCCGGGATCTCATCCGGGACTCCGAACAACTTTCGGGTTTCCGCATACATATATCTCTACAACCCTAGCGTCACCGAACCTTAAGTGTGTAGACCCTACGGGTTCGGGAGACATGCAGACATGACCGAGACGCCTCTCCGGTCAATAACCAACAGCGGGATCTGGATACCCATGTTGGCTCCCACATGTTCCACGATGATCTCATCGGATGAACCACGGTGTCGAGGATTCAATCAATCCCGTATGCAATTCCCTTTGTCAAACGGTATGTTACTTGCCCGAGATTCGATCGTCGGTATCCCAATACCTTGTTCAATCTCGTTACCGGCAAGTCTCTTTACTCGTACCGCAATGCATGATCCCGTGACTAACGCCTTAGTCACATTGAGCTCATTATGATGATGCATTACCGAGTGGGCCCAGAGATACCTCTCCGTCACACGGAGTGACAAATCCCAGTCTCGATCCTTGCCAACCCAACAGACACTTTCGGAGATACCCGTAGTGCACCTTTATAGTCACCCAGTTACGTTGTGATGTTTGGCACACCCAAAGCACTCCTACGGTATCCGGGAGTTGCACGATCTCATGGTCTAAGGAAAAGATACTTGACATTGGAAAAGCTCTAGCAAACGAAACTACACGACCTTTTATGCTATGCTTAGGATTGGGTCTTGTCCATCACATCATTCTCCTAATGATGTGATCCCGTTATCAATGACATCCAATGTCCATAGTCAGGAAACCATGACTATCTGTTGATCAACGAGCTAGTCAACTAGAGGCTTACTAGGGACACGTTGTGGTCTATGTATTCACACATGTATTACGATTTCCGGACAATACAATTATAGCATGAACAATAGACGATTATCATGAACAAAGAAATATAATAATAACAATTTATTATTGCCTCTAGGGCATATTTCCAACATGTCGCACACGACCTGCGGTGTAAAACAACGGATTTATAGCAAAATGCAACTGACCTAGGGAAAACCAAAATGCCACAAAACACCACGACTCGGCACACCTTTAATCGCACAGGCCCAACAACATCCCCGAGTATCCCCTCACGGGCCAGCCTAGTTGGCAGACCCAGCATCTCGGGTGCATTTCTCGCAACCCAAGTTGTCTCACGTGAACAACGTTGCGCCCGCTCTTACCTGGTTCGGGCTAACGAAATATCCCAGCACAGAGTGATTGACCGTGGGCCCACATGTGCCTGTGTGGTGCCGAACAAAACGGTTCGGCGCCACCGCGAGCAAAACAGCTGTTCATTGTACTGTCTTGATGAAATAAATCAAAATTTAAACAACCATTCATTTTAATGTCATGATTGCTGATGAAATAAATCAAAACTTCACCGGGAAAGATGGGTTAGATGAAATAAATCAAAAGTTTGCCAGAAAAAATGGGTTAGGTGCCGGCGGGATACTCGTCTGGATTGGCATCCAAGCAATGTGATGCAGTGGGACTCGGGCGACGGTGACGAGAATGAAGAGGGGCATGCTCCGGACCGGGGACACCGGCAACAATTGCTTCGTGTTCAAAGGGAAACGAGATACAATCAAGAGAGCCTTGGCACAGATGTAAAAGTGAATGGTTGTCCTTTCATTTGATGATTGTAGGTATTTATACAGGCAGAAGGGATGCCTCTTCGATGCATCCATTCAGGAGAGATGTCTAGAACCGACGCGACAGTTGCTAGAGGAAACTGCCTGCGGTTGGTACAAGGGGAGATTCCCCCATAATTAACACAAGTTAATTAAGCTTTAACCCTCCCCCTAATCTACACTTGTCCATGTAATATTATCATCTTGAAAACTCTCCTCCAAAAACCCTGTGGGAAAATGTGAGGAGTATAGTGTTTGATATGTTGCTAAACTCCTTCAAAACCAGTGGGAAAAATAAGGAGAAAATGATGCAACATATAATGGTTATTGTCTCTTTTAACTCAATACGAGAAAACTCATAGAGTTTAGAGAACAATAAATATGTCGTATATACTTTCCCAAAAACCCCGGTGGGGAAAACAGAAAATATGACATATGATCTCATGTTGATATTACCTCATTAAAAACCTTTATGAGAACATGTATAGTACACTCATGAAGGGAAAAAGAGTATAATATGATGCGTTGAACAGGAACAATTTCGGAAGATACTCCCCCTGATTCTTGCATATTCCGAAGTCGTCATATACCAATTCCATGAACACATTCTGTGACGCCCGGGTAATCAAGCTACAGTAAACCCCTGTTAATGATGCCAGGTCATCGTAATTAAAATTTTGCTAAACCTCGCTCGTTTCAAAATTAGTTCAAATAACAAATCAAATTATAGTTTCATAAAACAATGAATTAAAAATGTTCATTAGGTTGTATATATTCCTTAGATAATTGTCGTGCATCAATCAACATTTTTCTAAAGGTTTAAAATGCCCCTGGATATGAAAACGGTAACCAAGACCGCCGCATTTTGTTCATTTCCATTTAATAAAAATACGAAGCAACTACTAATCACTCCCAAACTTTTAGTGACAGTGAGGTATGTTCAATACTAAATATTGAGACCAGCCACACATTTTACAAAAATGGATTATTGTTAAAAGTGCAACAGAAAGCAACATAGAAAAAAAAAGAACAAAAGACCA